>NW_019417742.1:0-912 GCF_000390285.2 Anoplophora glabripennis | reverse complement strand
TTTTTTTTACCATCTTGATTTTTTTTTCTCTTCTAAAGGCCTTTCCACATATCTCCTTTTTGGTTTTTTAATTTAACGTGCCATTTTCCTTTTGCAATTCACTTCACTTCACTTTATCCTTTGCACTTATACATCCTATTCTACTTTATTTACAATCAATTTTGCCTTATACTTCAAAATATTTCTTATTTTATAATATTATTTGACATTTCTAGTAACTACTGAATTCCTTGTGGATCCCACTTTAAATTTGACATATTTCTGACATATTTTTTTAATTAATGTACAAACTTGTCTTTAGATCTTTATATCTTTTATTAACTCCTACTCTACCTTATTTTATAACTATTTAATCAAACAATGGTATTTTAACTTTTGTTAGATATCTACCAATTCTGCATTTTAATTTATTTCAACTATATTTTTCTTGTAATGCTATGCTCCAATTGAATAACATGATAATCAAATCAATAATAAATTTTCTAATAACCATTCTCTCGTTAATCTAATTTCATCTCAATATATTACTTTTATTTCAATATGTTTATTTAAAGATTTTTCATGTATTTCAAAAGGTGATATGTTATAACTCTAAGTACTTGAAATCCAAAGAGAGGCGCGCGCCATTATTCCATGGCTAGAAATTGGCCTCAATGATTTTGGATCGAGGGGGATTATCCCTCTTTATCCTGCCTCATCTCGTGTAGGCCTGGACAGCCTTCGTAGGTGGGCCCCATCCGTCGTCTACCCCGACCATAAATGCGGTCGGTGTAGGCGCTTTGTGGGACCTCCTTTTGTCCTGGCTGGGCCCCGCAGGCTAAGGCCCTTTCTTCTGGCGCTCTTCTTGCTTCGCCGGCTCGTCTCCTTGGGCAGATATCGTTAGACAAAGTGTGACTACTCATTAGATCATCT
>NW_019417741.1:43696-45090 GCF_000390285.2 Anoplophora glabripennis | reverse complement strand
AATTTAGGTATCGCCCGTCCTTCGAGCAGTGCGTGGGCGTCACCTTTACACCTCGTGCCAAAGAAGGGTGAAGAATGGCGACCATGCGGCGATTATCGTAGGCTGAACGCACGAACGCGTCCAGACCTATATCCTGTGCGACATATTCAGGACTTCGCACAATCACTTCGAGGTAGGAAATTATTTTCGACCATCGACCTGATTCGCGCATTTCACCAAATCCCCGTCGCGGAAGAAGACATTCCCAAGACGGCTATCAGTACACCTTTCAGGTTGAGTTCACGTACATAACCTTTGGGTTACGCAATGCAGCTCAAACCTTTCAACGCTTCATCGACGAGGTTTTACGCGACTTGAATTTCTGCTCCGCGGACATCGACATCCTTATAGCGTCATCGTCTGAAGAGGAACACCTGCGTCACCTGGAAACACTGTTCCAACGGCTGCGGAAGTACGGCGTCGTAATTAACTCCGCAAAGTGCGTGTTCGGACAAAGCGAAGTGAAATTACTCGGTTATCTGGTGTCAAGTGAGGGCACGCGACCGCTGCCCGAAAAGGTCGAGGCAATAAAAGACTACCCGCTGCCTACGACAATAAAGCAATTACGACAATTCCTTGGCGCCCTTAACTTTTACCGACGGTTCGTACCCAACGCAGCAGGTACCCAGGCGCCACTGAATGACCTGCTTAAAGGGGATGTGAAAGGGAAAGCACCCATAAATTGGACAGAAAACGCGAAAAGTGCTTTCGAAGCGGCGAAAGAGAGCTTAGCACAGGCAGCTCTACTCGCGCACCCCGGCGAAAATACGCAAATTGCTCTAGTGTGTGACGCTTCTGACTTTGCAATTGGTGCCGTAGTGCAACAAAAAGTTGAGGACGATTGGGAACCGCTAGGGTATTTCTCGAAAAAACTTAACCCAGCTCAGTGCAAATACGCTGCTTACGACCGCGAACTTCTTGCGATTTACGAAGCAGTTAAATACTTCCGGCATATGGTCGAGGCAAGAACATTTACGATTTACACCGATCATAAGCCTCTCACGTTTGCCTTCGCGAAAAAGTCGAGTCAGTGTACACCGCGACAATTCCGCTATCTAGACTTCATTGGCCAGTTTACGACAGACATTCGTCACATGGCTGGTCGCGAGAACGTTGTAGCGGATGCCTTGTCCAGGGTAAACGAAATACGCGCGACTTTAGACTATGAGGCACTCGCAGCATCGCAACAAAATGACGACGAAATCAAGGAGTACATCGACGGACAACACGGCCTCACACTAAAGCGGATCAAAATACCTGACACGAACGCGACTGTATTTTGTGACGTATCTACGGACGTGGCCCGGCCGTTTATCACCAAGCCATTTCGTAGAGTAGTGTTCGACTCGATGCAT
>NW_019417741.1:33375-40612 GCF_000390285.2 Anoplophora glabripennis | reverse complement strand
CGCGACGACAAAACATTCACGGTGCTAGTGCGTGGTCGCGAAGTTAAAGTGTCCATAGACAGAGTCAAACCGGCGTATTGTTTGAATGATGCGACAGATACCAGGAACGAGAACAATAGCCTTCCATCAACTTCTGCCCCATTATCCGTGCCAACCACACCCAAGGCAATTACCACTAGGTCCGGTAGAAGGGTCCGTTTCCCTGACCGACTGCAAGTTCCGTGATGGCATCCATATTGGCAGGGGGGTGTGTGGGTACACATGTTCGCAAGTGACCCATTTTTAAGCACAACGTCAAGAACGCCGCCGGACGTACCACGGGGTTCCCGGAAGTCGACCCCTGCAGAGTGGCGCCAAGGAGCAGGGACTTTTACCAGCAACTACCAAATTATCTACGACCGAGGGCACTCTCCAGCAAACCCTCAAACCGTCAACACGTCTTTTTTTCTATACATTAGTTTTCAATAAAATTCTTTATTATTAACGTTGAGAGAGCGTTTTATTCTTGCTGTAGGTACAGCGAAAGCAACCCTCAGAAATATTACTCAACCCCCAATGCCATTTAAATATTTTGGGGTGATTCTTACCCTTGCTTGAGGGTGGTGGTGGTGGAGTCAAAAATACCAGCAAAGAATATCCCCCTTTAATCTAAAATCGACGGGTCTGAGCGTTTTTCTACAATTTTCCTGAAAATGGCTCTGTTTCGTTTTCATTTGGCCACCCTGTATTTAATTAAACATAATTAATATCAATGTACATCCCAAGATCAAATATACATCTTTGAACATAAAATTTTCCTGCTCTTTCCATTTCTGGATGAGACAAATGGCGTTTCTATTTGAAATTCTGAAATTGACCTAATGACCCCTAAGTTTGATCTCTGGGTCAACACCAAGGTCATTATCGTACAGCCTCCTTAAAACTCTACAACTTTCGTTCTCGAAGTTTTTCAATTGGAGATCATCCTACAAAATTATTCGGAATGATCTATTAAAATGGGACACCCTGTATACGCCAAAAGAATCAGTCAAAGGTTAGTTGATAAGATCATTAGTAAATCATGCACTTAATTACAATTTGGAAAACAATATATTTCATTCTCATAACTTGTAATAACCTGCAAGCAGATTGTACATATGAATAATTAAATAAGAGTTTATTAAATTCATCATTACAAAATCATCACTATTTTTCACAAGTTTCGCTGGTATTATAACTGTAAATTGATGAAATATTTCGGTTACTTATCAGAGAAATATTACTTTCAATCCCAGACATTCTGAATAATAAAAACAAAACGACCCCGCCACTTTTCATCATGGCCTGACATCACAGGCCATCACCCTGATATTATGGGCAGTAAATGCGTTTTGGTTTTGATTCTCTGTTTGTTTAGGAGCTCTGTTTTGTTCTATTATGTACATGTTGTATTATGTACATGTATATTGCGGAATCAGAAAGGTGTGTAGTCGCCATTGTATTTTTGGTGGCCTAAAAATAGGAGTAACATTGATCTTATACTTGATATTAATATTATAGTTATAATATAAAAATCCTGGTGTTTTAGTAGTAATTATAAAAATATGTAAAATGAATATCTAAAATTGTTTTAAGGAAGCTTAGCCTCCACTGAAAAGCAATAACTGAAACTATTTTTAATTATTTTATTTTAATTTTTCTTCACACTATAACAATGTTAAATTATGTTTAGATATTTTTGTTTTTAATATATGTTAAGTATGTCATTATTTTTATATATCAACCTTGTCCAGATTTATTTAATCCTTTATATTTGCCTATTTATTAAAATTAATTTGAAAAATTGTTGTGTTTCTACCGTAAAAAAATAATAATGGGCATTCATTAGTCGTTATTCATTCAAATAATTTCAACTTTTAGGAACATACGAAAATTTTACAGTAATTTTAGATAAACGTGTTTTAGTGAAGTATACAGAGGTATTAAAAAAATAAGTTTTGCTTCTGAAAGAGACTGACCAACAATATTTACCACACTGGTAAATGAAATACAGAATTATTGGCATGGTTTTGGTAAACCAATTAATACAAATGAGACGAAATCGTAAGACGAGCATAGCAAACTACAGAACTTTGTCAGGTCACAGGGAACCTCTACTACTCGCCAGTGTGCGTAAAAAATATATTTAAAGAGTTATTCACACCATAAAGGAGGTAAGTATTATTTACTACTTTACAATAGAGTCCGATACATTTCTTAATCAATTCATTTTGACATTATTCGAAATCTTGCAAAGTCGTCTTGGTTGTTTGGATTTTGTCGTTTCTAAGGTGTTTATAAACAAAGGCTACTTAAAAGTTGCAATTTTACTTATTTTGAATTATTATTTCCAAATGAGTGATTTTCAAATAGAAAGTGCAGCAAATGCTGCCTGCGAATTTTTATTGCCCGAGAAGTGGAAAGTGTGCTACGTACGAGCATATAGAAATTTTTTGAAAAAATGGTGCTAGAACAAAAATACTGATGTTTCTGAAATGTCACTGCTAGCATATTTCATGGAGAAGTCAAGAACTTTAAAGTCACCGACGAGTTTGTGGAGTGAATACTCAATGATTAAGTCAACTATTTTCATAGTGGAGGACGTGGATATATCAAAATACCCCAAGCTGAGAGCATTTTTGATACGTAAGAATGATGGCTATACACCTAAAAAGTCAAACGTATTTACAAGAGAACAAGTCAACGATTTTCTCGTTCAAGCACCCGATAACACATATTTGCTAATGAAGGTAGTGACGGTCTTAGGCATTGCAGGAGCATGNACATGGAAACATATTTTCTGCTTTGTCATCATTACATTTTGAGCATATCTTCATTTTTAATAACCAGAATAAAAATTCACAAAGCCGGACCTGGATAAACTTCACAAAAAAGTTGTTGTTCTGTTATCGCTATCTCTTAACTTTTTCCACTTATAAACAGACAAAAAAAAAGAACAGCAGTGTATGATTTAAATGCAATTTTCTCACTAGAACCAGTTAATCTCCAAGTAACTACACTATGCTTGAACAGGCCGTTAAACAATGTATCCAATGATATAAGTTTTGTTGTATTTAAATCATTATTACCATCAAAAAAGAAAAGAAACTTTGACAAGATACCAGAGCTGAACTGAGCTGAGCTGAACTATGTAACCTTCGTACAATACAGAGTATGTTTTTTAAGAGAATTCATTATTTAAATAAAAGATAGATACATACATACAGTGTGTCCTAGAATATGTGGGAATCTCTCGGATTTATACAGGCGACGTTAAAATAACATTCTTATAAAAATTTTCCCTAGAGGGCCCCCTACGGGGATACCGACCCCTAAAGGACATCCCTGAAAATCGATTTTTTAATAACTGTGTAATTTAATTATTTTTTAATGCGATGAACAACAGATAAGACTCCTTAAAAATTGACCCATGAAAACAATGTGGCTTATTTGGTTTGTCAGGGACGGACTAGCTGTAGCACAATGATGTCAATTTTTTTTGCGCCCTTTACGATAAAGGCACAAAAATAATATTTTCAGATAGCTTGAATATTAAACTAAAAAAGGCACATTTGGTTGATATAGATAAAATTAACTCTTCGAGAAAAAACTATTTTTGTTTAATATGATTTTTATTACATCCGTAAAGAGAAATATACCGATGAAAGTTACATTCTTTCGATGCCTATCTAAAAGTCTTATATGTTGTCCTTCGTATTAAAAAGTAATTAAGTTACACAAAATATTTTAAAAGTTACAAAAAAACGACCTTCAGGAGACTGTATCTCAGTAGGGAAAATTTTTATAGGAACTTGTCATGTTATTTAACGTCCCCTGTATATATCCCAGAGATTACCCACATTCTGGGACACCCTGTAGGTATATTTATTCTAAGACGAAATATTATTAATTCAATTGTCATTTAAATAACAAATAATATGGATAATCATGTTTCACCTAGACTAGACAATTTATCTAGAAAAAATGATAGACTAGAAAAAAATTAAAATTTTATTTATTTCATTATTTCAGTAAGTATACTTAATAGTCTTTCAATATGATTAATTAACAATGGGAAATGCAAAAGCTGAAGATACTACAGGTGAAATGGTGACAATTGGCTCAAGCATGCCTTATCCGAATGTTGATAGTTTCGTTAATACAGGGTGTTGAAAGTTAAAATTTTAATTCTTCTAATTTCTTTTAGATTATTCTGAAAATATGTAGCTTAACGAATAAGATGCACGTTGCAATTTTACCGACATTTAGTTAATAACTTTTTACCTCTATGTCTAACATGAAACTTGATTCAAAACCTGAAAGAGCAATCATGTTTCTATTATTAGATACGTATTTTTGTTTTCGAGAAAAATCAATTTAACGAACACTATATTTTAATAATACCAAAAATTAAAAGCGGAAAAAACAACAATAAAACAAATGAAATATGTAATAATGATTTAAATAATTGTTCCAAGAATCCATCGTTGACATTGATACACTTTACACAGCGTTTTCTGAGAGATCTCCGAGTTTAAAACAACATACTGGGATTGCGTCTGACTTCATTGGAAGTGACACAACTATTCACGCGAACTAATAGAATATTTGTAAACTATATCTTTCATTCGAAACCAAATAGAAAAATCGAGGGAATTAAAGTCCGGACTTCTAGGTGGCCAAGCAAAAATGCCTCCACGGCTGATCTTACAATTTGGAAATATTGCATCTAAATATGCACGCACTGTCCGAGAAAAAAGGTAGTGCTCCATCGTGCATAAACCACATGTCTCTTCTTAAATAAAATGCAACGTCTTCAAGCCATTTGGTCAAATTTTGTCACAGAAAATTTAAATACAGTTGGCTATTTAAATTGGGAGGAAGTTCAAGAGGTNTAAACAATTTTTTTGTACTAGCTATTGAATAGATATGCCTATTTTTTATAATAAAACTATACATAAAACATCACGCTCACTACTTCCTGTAAACAATAAAATGTTAGATTAGGCAGGGTTAAGTTAGTTTTAATAATTTTGTTTTCTCTTCACTACCGAAGCGGGTCCATTATTCCCTTCTTTTCAGTTAACAACCGTTACCTCGGTGAAACTAGAAATGGTAATTCGGATAATATCGGAACACAACCTAAGATTCACACAATATGTAATGGAGAAAGAAACATTTTCTAGAGAATTTTCTGCACAAGAAGATCGTCATGCAACTCTTGAATATTTTAGTATAAAATGTAATTATGCATATAAAATATAATTATTTGAAAAATTTGGACCTTAGACCTTTCTTGAGAATCCCGTTAACTTTCTTTAATATCGGTAAACGCACATTTATGAAATAAATAAAATATTACGCTAAAAGAATCTAAAACTATTATTATTTATAACATACCACTTTGTCATTAGAAAAGGGCTATTAAACTACCTAAAATGATTATAAAAAATGTCGGGAAATATTAGCAATGAAACCCTCAATTTCTTGAATTAATAATTTTATTATAGATGTGTCGCGATAAATCATTTACTGTAATACTCCTTTCCCCACAAATAAAAAATTCAAGGTCATCGAAAGAGGCTGAAAAAAGATAAAAGTACCGACGAGTGAATTCGCTGATTTATGTATGCTGTGGTTTTGGAATTATTGAACGTAGAAATTATATTATCAAATTTTGAGATTACCCTTTCTTGAAATATTAAAATGTATTTTTTTTTCAACAAATTTTAAGTTATGCCCCGGAAGTCGAAAATGGTGAATTTCCAGATAAAACTGTATATATACTGTGTTGCTTGTTTTTATTCGAGTAATGAGCATCCTTAAAGCTTTTGCGCTTCCTGATGGAACACATGGTATTCTAGGGCACATCTTAATAATAATAATAATAATAATTTATTAAATAGGATATCCTAATATACAAATCAATTTAAATTTAAACATATAAATACAAGCACACAGTAAGAGAATAGGCAAACTAAGGATCAATTAACACATATTATTTACTTTTATGTATTTAACAAGCTCTCTTTTAAATGCAACAAGTGACTGGCATCTTTTTAACTGTACTGGTAATCTATTGAAATTAACAACCCCTTCATTAAATAGACAATTCATTGTATGACAATAATTTGTTCTCCAAACATGGAAGTTATTGGCACCTCTAGTAAAGTAGTCATGAATTTCATGATTCCTTATAATATACTGGTTAAAATAATCTGGTAACAAATTATTTATAAGCTTATATATAAAAACCATTGTACAGTAGTATAATCGATTTTTTACAGAAAACCACTGAAGAGCAGATAGCATAAAATCAATGGGAGTATATTTATTACATCTTAATATAATTCTCATGGCTCGGCTCTGTAACTTCTGCAACTGTGATATCTTATTCAATTTAAACATACTAAGTACTGATGGACAGTACTCAAAATGTGGTCTAATTATAGTATTGTATACTGTAACTCTAGATTGCATAGTTAAATGACTACAAATTCTTGAAAAGAAAAATAGTTTCTTAGATATTTTATTATAAACATATTTAAAATGAGTATTAAAACAGAGTGTATTGTCAAGCAAGAAACCAAGATATTTAATTTCAGTGACAAATTCAATATTTTCATTATCGATAGTTAAATGACAACCATTAATGTCAATATTATTATACCTATATTTGGTTGTGATTATCATAGCTTTTGTTTTATTAACATTTAATTTTAATTTGTTAACTTGCAGGTATTTATTAACACACTTCAAGGTTTCGTTCATAGTATTTATACACTGAGTTAAACTATGACCACTACATGCTAAAAGAGTATCATCTGCAAATAAATTAATAAATTCAGAATTAACAAATAGTGTAATATCGTTTATGTAGATAAGAAATAATAAAGGCCCAAGCACACTGCCTTGAGGAACACCAAGATCATTAATACATGTGTCAGATACTGATCCACCAATTCTTACTCGCTGTGCTCTGTCAGTCAAATATTCTGTTAACCAAACAAGAACAGTACCATCAACTCCATAACCTTGCAACTTTTTAAGTAGGATATTCCTGTCAATGGTCTCAAATGCTCTCTTTAAATCGAGAAATACAGCTACCGTAAATTTGTTATTATCAATGTTGTATTTAAATTTCGTTAATGAAAGTTGCAAAGCCGTTTCACATGAATATTTTTTACGAAAACCTGATTGGTTACTAAATAAAATATGA
>NW_019417741.1:17992-31187 GCF_000390285.2 Anoplophora glabripennis | reverse complement strand
ATAATAATTAATAAAATGTACTGTTCATAAAATATGCATTTACAACTCTTTCTAGCTCTTACCCTTTTTGAGTTATCTTGAAAAAGCCCTTTGTTTTATCTTTTTCCACCCTTGGCCGGGGGTTGAACAAAAAATTACTCTCACTTATTGTTATAATATACCTTAAACTAACTCATATCAAAAATTCAGCCAAGTTGACAAAATTTCGATTTAAAGGCTTAGTTAATTGGACTATTAATAGTCTTTCAATATGATTAATTAACAATGGGAAATGCAAAAGCTGAAGATACTACATGTGAAATGGTGACAATTGGCGCAAGCATGCCTTAACCGAATGTTGATAGTTTCGTTAATACAGGGTGTTGAACGTTAAAATTTTAATTCTTCTAATTTCTTTTAGATTATTCTGAAAATATGTAGCTTAACGAATAAGATGCATGTTGCAATTTCACCGACATTTAGTTAATAACTTTTTACCTCTATGTCTAACATGAAACTTGATTCAAAACCTGAAAGAGCAATCATGTTTCTATTATTAGGTATGTATTCTTGTTTTCGAGAAAAATCAATTTAACGAACACTATGTTTTAATAATACCAAAAATTAAAAGCGGAAAAAACAAGTTTTTTTTCATGTTATTATAACACATAACAATAAAACAAATGAAATACGTAATAATGATTTAAATAATTGTTCCAAGAATCCATCGTTGACATTGATACACTTTACACAGCGTTTTCTGAGAGATCTCCGAGTTTAAAACAACATACTGGGATTGCGTCTGACTTCATTGGAAGTGACACAACTATTCACGCGAACTAATAGATTCTTTGTAAACTATATCTTTCATTCGAAACCAAATAGAAAAATCGAGGGAATTAAAGTCCGGACTTCTAGGTGGCCAAGCAAAAATGCTTCCACGGCTGATCTTACAATTTGGAAATATTGCATCTAAATATGCACGCACTGTCCGAGAAAAAAGGTAGTGCTCCATCGTGCATAAACCACATGTCTCTTCTTAAATAAAATGCAACGTCTTCAAGCCATTTGGTCAAATTTTGTCACAGAAAATTTAAATACAGTTGGCTATTTAAATTGGGAGGAAGTTCAAGAGGTCCAACAAAAAATTACACCGCACCAAACATTCAGTTTAAATTCGTGTTTCACACCATGCGGATTCTCAAACTACAAATGATTTTCTTCGACAGAGTAGGATCGTTGATTTCCTGTTCTTGTAGAAAATGGGCAAAACGTAGACGGGCAGGAAGATCTTGAGTCGACAAATTTTGCACAGGACTAAAATGAAATGGATCTAATTTCTCCTTATTTAGAATTCTCCAAATCCTAGACTGACTAGTGCGGTCGCTCTAACCAGAACTTCCTCTTCCTCCTCAATCGAAATACTTTTTGGAGCACTGTCATTACATTTTGGATGTATAAATCCTGTTTTGCCTAAGCGATTGTATAAATTTCTAAATAGTTTGATTTAATTGTCTTCGGTTGGGATATAATTCAGAATATCTTTTACCTGAAGCATTTCATTTCATTATCGGAAAACTCATTGTGACGCGGCATTTTCAAAATTTTATCACAAATAACTAATACTACAAGCAAACATACATACAATAATTACACAGCCACACACAAAAAAAGTTGTCTGTACCTTTCATGCGACATATGTTATCTGTAGTATTTTTGCCTCCTGATCACGAATCCGGTGTCAGAATTGAGCTATCACATCACAGCAATTTCCTAACCTCAAAAAACAGGTCAAAAATAGCAAAAATTCACGAAAAAGTGCTAGGAAAAATAGAATTTTTTTTTTTGTATATTCAAATGTCCACTTATATGGTTAAAATCCCGCCGAACGTGAATCCGTGGTCAGAATTGATGGTTATTTTTCTAACCACAAAAAACAGGTCAATTAAGGTCAGATATCACGATTTTTCCAAAATAACATATTTGCGTCAAATTTGGTGTACGGGGGTTTTCGGAGTCGCTGATTACGGATCCGAGGTCAATTTTGCAAAATTAAAGATGGCGGATCCAAGAAGGGCGAACAAATTTTCAAAGAATAACGTTCACGACAAATTTGGTATACGGGGTTTTTCGAGGTCGCTGATCACGAATCCGAGGTATAATTTGCAAAATTCATGATGGCGGATCCAAGATGGACGACCAATTTGTTTTTGTGTGGCTGTGTTATTTTGTTTTATGAGACATAGCCCATTAGACCCAGTTTGATTTGTTTCGGTTTTAATTTCTTGTATCGAAACGTAGTGTTCGTTAAATCGATTTTTTTCGAAGTCGGATCGAGATGGCGAAATGAAAGAAGGATACATAATTAATGGAAAAATCATCGGTCTTTCAGGTTTTGAATCAAGTTTCATGTTAGCCATATAGGGTAAAAAGTTATTAACTAAATGTCGGTGAAATTGACCGTAAGTGGCGCCCTCTATGAGCAACGCTGAAATTGTAACACGCTTATTCGTCACTAGAAAAATATATAGTTTCACAAATTTTCAAGTTCCTAACCTACACATGTGCAGAATAATAATTGCAACAAAAATAAAATTTTAATTTTCAACACCTTGTATTTCGGAAACGTGTTTACGCCAATGACCATCATTTCACTTCGGCTTTCGGATTTCCCATTGTTAATGAATCACATTGTATTTGTTGTAATATTCTACACTTTCCAATACGACGATAGTACATGTTCCTAGTTTAGAGGTCCAATTTTTTTTATTTACCTATTATTGATAGAGTCTATAACTGTTGCGGTAACACTGTGTGCCGACTTTCTGCAATCTAATTTTGAAACGCATATACTTAGTACTATTATTATTAATTTCCTGTTCAGAGTAATCGTTTTTATAAATTACTTAAAAATTTAAAATACGACAAACGCTGCATATTAAAAAACAATTTTTATTTTGTTCTCATTACTTCAGTGCATAGGTATAGTATTTCTAAAGATATGAAAAGTAAAACACCGTAAAGACGATAATGCTTTCTACTTATAGGACATATAATTTGCGTATTTATCGTATATATTGATAATGGTATCGTTATACTTTAGGTATGTCATACCTGCATGCAAATTTTGCGTACACGTAAATTATTATTTCCTTCTTGCACTTCCTAAAATATACACGGTTTGAAAAAGGACGAACATAAATTTTAGAATGCGAATGACGACTCCCATAAAAAAAATGTCTTGAAGTGCTTATCTTCTTCATTTACGTGTCATTTTTGTTTCAACTGTGGAAAAGAGTGCACGGTAAGTTACAATGTTTATTTTATGTCTGTAATTTATAATAGTAAAATTTATATTTTTAATTCGAGTAGACCACAACAGACACTGACATTCTGGACTACCGATTACCAAATACGTGGTGTCAAAAAATTAAGACAGAAAAAAAAGTTTTATAAATAAATTAACATTTGAAATAACATACAATTAAAGCTTCCGAGCACTTGTCATCGCGTCTTAACGCCTTAGCAATCGCAACAATTAAAACGACACTAAACTATTTGGTCACCTCCCAGAAACCAAATTATTATGTTTTATGCATCAAAAAGTTGCTAAGTCACAGTAATAGAAACGTTTTATATTCATTGGAGAACGCGATATAATGCTCTTTTTCTAAACTACTCCTATTTAAAATTTCAAAGTGATTATGGCATATTCATGAACATCTAATTTCCATTTGTTAAATACGTAATGTTTTAATTTTATAATAGCCGGTTTAAGGCCGTATTGAGTGTAAATTTCATACTGACAAAATTATGGAAAATTTTTTTATAATTTTTAAAGCGCTCATGGAAATCTTACTTTTAAAGAAAATTCATTAAAAAAAGTTATAGATACTATAGAAAATTAGACAGAACGCATCAGTAATATTTCGATTTTCTTTAGACAAAACATATGTGCATCTTTATTATGAAAATTCATGAAAAATATAGAAATCATTTATTTAAGCAAAATGCTATCGCAAATGGTAACTTCGCAATTTTAAAGGAATTTTTTAAATTTCAATACATATTCTGCTATACATTAAGGAAAGTCGAACAATGAGAAAGTTTTACTAAGATAATCTGTATTACAATAGCAGTTTCTTATAGTGCTCGAGTATCATATCCCAAGCTTAATAAATTATTATTTTGCTAATACGATTTTACTAGCTAAATCGATGCTCTACTAGAAGAAGAAGGTTTTTTCTAACATTTCTTCCAGTAAAAGTAACTAAATAACTTATTGTCTAGGTCTAGGCAATTGACCTACTTATTAACGATTAAAAAATAATTTACCTGTGGCTACAAGATTCGAAGTAAAAATTTTGTAACATTATCTAGATACTTTGTTAACGCGTAGTAATCATAGTTCTCGCGCAGACGTGTGAGGTACATATCCATTTTGTATCCAATATTGCAATACGAAGGTTGCCATAAGTGTTATATTATGTCACTAATATAATAATAACCAACAAAGTTTTGACTGTGTGTTGTATATACAAACAACACTGTAATATAGAGAAAACTCAGTATACAAGGTGATTTCACTTTAAATACAGAAACTGCAGGACTAGGTTCATTTCCGAAAAATAAGTAGAGTTTGCTCTATAAACTTTTTTCCTGCGGGACTCGGTATTCAAGATACAGGGTGCTACAGTTTACAAAAAAATATATTTTTTCTGCCATATCGTCATAACGTGCTACTGGATGTGCCGTCTCATTTTCCCAAGAAAAAAATACGCCCCGGCGATTTCTTATAGAAATAATGTTATATTAAATTTTTTTAATAGTAACAGCCGTTTAGGAGATGTTTGGGTTTGTTTTTACGTTTTATTGGATTTTACTAATAAATTAATCCGTTTATTTGATGAAAACCTCCTGCTTTTAACCAGTGACGTGCTACTAAAGCATCCGCCAACTTTTCCCAAGAAATGAATACGCCACTGACGGTTTGTTTGTAGAAATAATTTTATTTCTGGAAAAAATGTCTAACTAAATAATAGAATAACATTAGCAAATATATCGAGTAAGTAATTAAGTAACGGCTCCTACATTTGTTCAAAACGAAGTCCTTCCGCATTGATACATTTTTGACATCTTCTAATCAGGCTATTTATAGAGGAACTTATCATGACATGATTTTCCCTGACGAGATTACAATTTTCCTCTTTTATTTACCACAATTCGTCTCGTGTCCATAAGCTCAAGAAGGACTGCAGCTTCAGGAATAAATAAACAAAGCTAGTTATAATACTAAAACGAGATCATCGTAAAGCTTACTAACTCATAATGTAGACAATAGAATCAATTTTTGCAGATGGATTTTAAACAAATATGAGTAGGTACCTAGGTATGCGGATTAAGTTTGCGTATTTGCGTCTGCAAATAAGTAAATTATCTCCTAAACGGCTGATACTATTAAAAAAACACCAAGAAACACTTTTCACTTAACAGTACTTGAATTTGACATTATTTCTACAAAAAACCGCCAGTAGCGTATTTTTTTCTTGGGAAAACGGAGCGCCACGTTCAGTAGCACGCCACTGGTTAACGGCACGAGGTTAATATTACATTAAATAAAAGGTCTAATTAAGTAAATACGCTGTAGTAAATTTCATTCAAATCGTTCAACGCAATATGTAGATAAGACAGAAAATATATATATTTTTTTGGAAACTTGAACACCTTGTATCTCAAATACCTACCATGTTCCCCAGGAAAAAAATGTATAGAGCGAATTCCACTTATTTTTTAGCAACTATTTAAAGTGAAATACCCTGTATTATGTGTAGAAATGTAGTGTTCATAAGTTAATACATTGGTTTACAGTTTTTATTTCATATTTAAAAAGTTATAAGTAAAAAGCAAGGGATGGTGAGACTGTCCAAATATAGACGATGAAGGAAAAGTTTTAAGACAATTATTCAATAACTGAATCTAGCTATTTATGTAAAGAGAATCGCATATTGGTGTCAAAAAAGTCACTTATTTGAAATAAAAAACTGGTACTGTCATAAAATTCGTCATCCTGGAATGACAACATAACAGTCACGGTAAAAACTTTTGCTAAAATACGAAATTGTAGGTACTATAGTAGGTATAGTTACTAATAAGAACATGAAATTCTTCTCCACATTTAGCAAAATATATGAAAAAGAAGTGAATGTTGTATTTAGAGATACCTATAAACAAACTTGTTTTTTTTTAATTGGAACAATCTATATTTTTGCCGTTTTTGGAATCCTCTTTTTCTGATTATATATCCACTTTGACAGTTTGCACAATATGTTAGTTCATTTATTGACTCACCAAAATGGATATATTAGTCAATGTGGGCATGGAACCAAAGTAATGGCAGAAATAATATTTCTATATGTGACTGTTTAAAACTGAATCAAACTATGTACTTTCTTGGTCATTTTTCACAATGATGTTCCAGAGAGACACACTCAGGTAGAAACTGTCAAACTAGTTTAGGGAACAACGAATGCATTTTGACACAAGCCAATTAGTTTGGCATCAATTGTTATTTCTAAACTCTTATTGCATGGCGCTTATACAGGGTGTCCCGAAATTCATGCAACAAAATTTGGTCACAGATTCTTAAGACAAATTTAGGGGACCCGTATTTTTTATTTTTGCCAAGTGGCCCCCTCTTTCGGAGTTACAGCCCCCTGAAGTCCGCCCCCAAAAATAATCTTTTTTTTATATCTCAGAACCCTGTTGTACGAGAATCACTAAATTTGGTACACAGAGGTTTTATGACATGTGGAATCTGATGGTGCTACGTTTTTTTGGCGGGGAACCCCCTTAAGACAATTTTTCGTGGGTCCCCTTGTCTTTGGAGCCAAAAAATTTGGTGGTATATTTAAATTTCTTAAAAATTATCAGTCCACTAGAAAGCCATTAAATTTAGAAACTTTTTGTCTCTTTATATTTTTTTCGTAAAACGCAATGTTTTCGAGAAAAATGTCAAAATGTGATCAAATGCATATCGTGATTCGCCATTTTCCTCAAAAACATTGCGTTTTTCGAAACAAATATCAAGAAACAAAAAAGTTTCTGAATTCAATGACTTTCTAGCTAATTAATAATTAAAAAAAAAATCAAATTTGCGACCAAAATTTTTTTGGTTCCAAAGAGAAGGGGGCCACAAAAAAGTGTCTTAAGGGGGTTTCTCGTCAAAACGCGTAGCACTGTGAGATTCAACATGTCATAAAACCCCTGTGTACCAAATTTAGTGATTCTCATACAACATGGTTTTGAGATATAAAAAAGACTTCTTAGGGGCAGATTTCAGGGGGCTGTAACTCCGAAAGAGGGGGCCAGTTGGCAAAAAGAAAAAATACGGGTCCCCTGAATTTGTCTTAAGAATCTATGACCAAATTTTGTTGCATGAATTTCCGGACACCCTGTACAATACATTACACTTATTTTTAATATACATACCTACATAAAATTCAGTATTGTAGTACGAAAATTTTTTGTAGACTTCTATTATGAAAAAGTACCAAAATCGTATGTTTAAACTTTCCAGCCCGATATTTCGTAAATAAAAAAGTCCCCTGAAAAAAGTTTAAATTCTGAATATAAATGTGTGCTTGTTATAACGGAGCTATCCAAGAAATTTCGCAGGTACTTCAGTCAACATTAAATTTTGAGCAAATTTTTTTAATACTTATAAACATTTTCGTAAAATTACTGGTTGAATATCTGAATCTGAATAAATATTTATTATTATTTGAAAAACAAAATTTGTTATTACTTTTTCAAATTTAGATGTGGTACATATTTTGGAAACTTTTTCAGGCTGCACTAATGAATGTTGAAATAATAAGTAACTAAATATATTTTTATAATTTAAAGAAATGAAAAAACAGTTTCCGAAAATTCAAGTATCGTTTTAACCAACTCAATCTGACAAAAGTATCTACAATGGGATAAAACAAATTTTAGCAATGTTCGAAAAAAAAAATTAATTTCCGAAAATTGTTTATATTTCAAAAGTTACTCAGAATTTAGTAGCTTTTCATGTGGACAACCTTCAAAAGTTACCGTCATGGAAAAATGTATTTGGTTTGCTCTTGAAGTCATTTATAATGTATTTTACACAACACTATTTACAAGTCCTCTTTAGTTTTTGATATATCGGCCAGTGTAACACTCTGTATAGGATGTTATATTAAAAAAACGTACTTGCTTAAGCATTCTGATATAAAATACCTACAATATGATTGTGGGGGTCTTAATAATTCTTCTTGTTATATGTATACTTGTATATTTTAAATTAAATATGATTATCTTCTTAAAAGGTTTATTTTATAAAAATACAATCCAATGTTATATGGCTTTGTAAATGTAACATGTATTACTTAAAGATATATTTTTTGTTATTATTATTTTATTTACAACATTTCCTTAACTACCAAAATATCATACGCTGTTCTGATCTATTTCTTTGGGACTCTAGACGTAGATCTTGAAATTTAAGCAGTAAGGTGCCACTACACAATGATACTTGATGTCCCAAAATCTCTAGATGTAATAGTCCTACAAACGTAATAACTAACTTGCTCCATGCGAATAAGTTGTATATTTAGAAAATTTGTTCGTGTGGCTCGAGTCAGAACTTACGCATTTTCAACCAATCTATTAGAAAAACAATATTCAAAAAAACATCGTGAAAAAGGATTATGTCTTATAAATCACTTCTGTCAACCTCTTACGTTTATAAACAGGATATTTTCCTATACAGAGTAAGCATTTAAATCCGCACTAAACTAAATTTAATTTTATGATGCAATTATTATTTAACAATATTAATTAAATAAAATATAAATTTTATAATTTATATAATATATTATTAGCGTGTTATTTCGGTATTGTGCATGTATTTACTGAAATGAGATTCACCTTTTACAGCACTTCTCTTTTGAAAAAAAATGTGATAAGTGATGAAAGATTTTCCGTTTGTAATAATAAAAACATATTTTCTGAATGATTTTATAGGATATGCAACCACCAATACACCTTTAACGCTGTGAGGTATGTTTTTCAACTTTTAATAAAAATGATAGTGGTTACTATGACAGCGAGCAAACATTGTAAACAATAAATTTGCTTTAGTTAGGGAATAATTTTACATAAGTATGCCTATATCGGAAATTGAGGATGTGTTTGCAAAATACAGAAAACAAGAAGAAATTATCAATTCTAAGATAAACCAAACGTAAGTAAACATTTAGTTAGAGATACCTAGAATATTTTAACATTAGACGTTGGGTACTTACCAATTCGCTTGCGAATGTCAATGTAAGAAACGTCATTCATGAATACATTGGGCAAGCAGTATGTTAATAAATAATAATATTTCTCTGTGTGTACACACTTGGAGATGATATTTGAATTGATTAACAGAAACAATAGAATTGCAAATAGAATATACAGGTGTTTCAAATTCAAAACATATATCGCAAAATGAAGGGTGTGATTCTTTGCCTCATGCTAAGAAAAGTTCTTATTAACATGAGTCCGCAAGCGCACTGTATTCGAGATATAGGGTTCAAAGAAAAAATTGTTTTTCAGTATTTTGCAATATCTCAGGAATCGTTTGAAATACAGAATTCAAATTTTCTACACTTAGCAAATAATTAGTAAGACCTTTTTTATTAGAATGGACCAAAGAATCGCACCCTTCATTTTCCGACATATGATTTGAAACACACTGTATACATGATCTTACTAAAAGCACAGTAGGTATTACTGAGCTCAAAAGTCGGACAACCTGATGTACAATCACCAAGTAGCGTTCAATATTTATTTATCTTTAAAATTTTTTTAAGGAACAAAAAATTGTGTAACAAAATCGATTCTAATGTTTTTAGATGAGTTATGATTATGAATCATCTTGTACACACGATAATAGTTATGTATTACTTGCAAAAACGTATTTTTTAACATGAAATTTATAGAGGGTTACATGAACCATAGGTACCTAAAAAAAGTATGTAATGAATTAGCAGAAATAAGGTAGGTAAGTATAATTGGATATAAATATGCAGGGTGAGTCAAGTTTTTGTAGTCATAAGCATAGATTGTAGAACGTTTCTTTTTCAAGATGATGATGATTCATATTGATGAAAGTTGGGCTAATGATTTATCTAATAAGCGGCAAAAATTGACTAAGTTAGAACACAAACCTTTCAATCAGTGGCGGATATATTGGGAAATACTATCACTAACAATCCTAAACTTTCGACTTCACTGAACAATTTGAAAATTGGATAAGAGTATGTATAGTTGATTTGATAACTTAAAAAATAACAACTAACAACTAGAAGAACTATAAAATGTATCATGTTTAAATTTATCCAATAATGTAAATTTTTGCAATTATTGATAAGAATTAATATCTACTTAATGCTATTGATTAATAATAGCGTAACTATTTTACAAAAAAGTTTTCAATTAGGTACCTACTTTAAATGTTTCTAAATTCTTTTAAAAGTAAATCAATTGGATGATATTCGTTTCTACATACATACGTATTGTAATAGTATATTACGTAATAAGTGTTGTAAAAAGCATTTTACGTACGAATGGAAAAGTTACGCACGACGCCGCGTAGCGGCGAGTGCGTAATTCTATGAGTGCGTAATTGCATTACACCACGTATTACGTACTATACTTTACCTACGACCAATACTTTAAATACTTAAAAACATACCGTCTGCGATCAATGCAAGATTCCTATTACGTCGTACGGTAAAAAAATCGCACGGCTTGGTAAAAAAATCGTACAGTTTTCCTAGTAACCGCCTAGCAACGGTCAATACAAACAGTATTGTATTGGCCGTTGCTAGGCAGTTGCTAGGAAAACTGTGCGTTTTTTTTACCGTACGTAATAGGAATCTTACATTGATCGCAGACAGTGTGTTTTTAAGTACTTACAGTAGTGGTCGTAGGTAAACCATATAAATAATATTTAAGAGTAATAGATTTAGTCTGTTGAAATTTAACCATGGCAAGCTTATTGCTGGTTGCCTAAGTATATGTAAAAATAAAAATTACATGCTAAGATTGCGTACACCATGTTGAAAACACATTTTTTGAGAATACGAGGATGACTGCTCAAAATGGAACACAATGTTGAATGTGATACACTCGAATCAGTGTGATTGTAAGGGACAATTTTAACTACAGTAAACAATAATTAAATAAACATAATTTTTCGAACGATGCGAAAACAACAATACTTTAGTATGAATATCAGAATGAGACATATTTTTATGAAAATTACATCGAAAGTGGGTGTACCTTACACACGGTGCTAAGGTTTCGTCCAAATCCTTATATGTTCAGTCCTATAAAAAACATATAGCATCGATGGGAGAAGAAAAGTAATGGGAACTTTTTACCCCAATTTAATGATACTACTTAACAATGTGTTCAAAAATACTCAAACGTAAATTTAGAAAGTGCACGTTATCAACAAAAAATTAGTTTTGCCTGTGTCATTAATCTAACACATATTGCAATTTGCAATACACAGAGCTGAATTAATTGTATTGTACAGTACATTTTTGTCCTTTTGATTTTGAATGCCGAAGATAAGTACGCGGTACAAATTTTTGTCGTTATTGGACAAAATCATGATTAGCACGCGAGATTATCACGCCCTTCAAAAAATGCTGGAAAGAGTGTCCGTCTATACCTAGTTAATTACACCTCTAATATCAAACAAAAGCTATCATCATTCGCCAAGAGAGTCACCAGACAGCCGGTTTTGAACTTATTAGTTCTCGTCAATATGGCATATGTCATATGTCATACCTTAAATGTCTTTGTTACTCAATGCCTATTAAAACAAAGCATTACTTTGCACCTGTTAGCAAAAAATTTCTGCACCACGGAGTATTCTGCAATTTTAATCAATATTTTTCATTGTCAGTATTAAACGAGCGACGGGTTTTTAGAGTCAGACCTTTTATTTTAAAATAAGCTTACCACACTGTTAAGTAAATCGAAAATAGCACTAAAACTTTTCATTCTACAAACACGATTTATCGGAACCTTTTGTTAGAAATATGATTTTTAATCTCGTTGAGAATAAAATACTTAGTGTTCGACTTAAATAGATGTATAATATTTTATTTGTTTGTTCGTACAAGTTTCAAATATACTGAGCTGCTTATATAAGTACTTCAAAGCTTCTGCAGGGGGTTGCAATTACTTTAATAAGCATTTTCAGTCCAGATTTTTTCTTATTTTTGAACGTAGAATCTAGTGATCAAATTTGAAGACTGATTTGTTTTTGGTTTCCATATCGTTTTTTAGTGGAGGTAAAAATATATTATTTTATCAATATTTAATATTTTTACTACCTATTTTTCATAACAATAATTGTACAGTCTCTTTTCAATGTTGTCGCAATGACTATTATTTCCAGAGATGGCCGTCATGTGAGAACTGAGGACAATGGTCAAGTACTGCAAGATAAATTGTATTCAAAAAGTCTGGGTCAAGCCAAAGAGAGGAACAGGTTGATCTTAAAGGTAATGCAGTCGTAATTTATATTTAAATTACAACTGATGGCACGGTAGGAAGCAAGTCAAAAACGGTATGAACTTATAAGTGTAAGTACCACTCGAGGCGCAGCAAACTGCTCGAGTCTGAGGCCAAGGCTTTGGAGTGATATGCCAATCTGCTTTAAGGTATCTTATCACTAACTTGTAAAATGTAAAGTAAAGTTACGCTTCTTTCTTCATTTAACCTATTTTAAAATATGTCTTTTCTAAAAACAAATCTATTTTCGTAAATTCTGGTCATCAAAAAACGTCTGTATTTCTTCTTCAATAAACTCGAAATAACCATGCGCAGTATGTTCCACATTAATTCATTCGACACGTTTCTCAGTGATAAATAAAATTCGAATTTGTTACTTTAAGTGAACCTATTTGTGACGACAAAATCAATAAACGAACAGTGACAATTTAAAATATTTTTAATTTTATATAAATTTTATAATTTAGGTATAATTCTATATTGAAATTGTATTGTGTTTGTTTGTTTAATACGCAGAAATAAACAGAATAGTTGCGCGGTGAACGCCTTCTAAAAAAACATTGCCTTCGTTGAGCGCGACCATCAACCTCGGACCATACATAATGTTCATTAC
>NW_019417741.1:15360-17491 GCF_000390285.2 Anoplophora glabripennis | reverse complement strand
AATCAAGAAGCCTAAAATGATTTGCAAAACATGAGGGTCTTTAATGTTAACGGTTTCGACAGTAAATTTGATTCGCACATCATCAACACCTTCCATTATCAAGTTTACACGGTCTTCATCACTTATTGGAAGTTTTAATTTATGTATTAGCGCCATTTTACGGAATACATATTCATATGACGGCTCATTTATTTGCGGTTTACAGAATATTATATCTTGAAATAATTTATACAAATCCCGCCTACATTTAAATTTTTCTTGCAATATTTGACACCATTCAGTCGTAATTTAGATAAGGCCAAGTGAGAGGTTGTTTTATCGTCCCACCCGTGAATTAACGTAAATTCATTTACGCTATTTACCCATTGATCAACATCGTGAAGTAATGGATCAAAAATCGGGATAATATTAGTATTAATAGAAACGTTACTTACATCAGGGATTTTCTTTTCGACCAACATGTCTAATCCAGCTACCATGGCTGCACCTATTTGAGAAAAACTCTCAGACAAGGACCTGACAGACGGAACAGAAGAAGTTCTCGTTCTAGACCTACTTCTAGGGCTACCTCGAGAATGTCGCCTTCGTCCATGGTGTAAACTATCATTCCTACGTGAGCGACCCTTCCTCTTTTCTTCACTTTCAGCCTCACCCCGAGAATGTCGTCTTCGTTCGTGGTGAGAAATACCATCCCCTCGTGAGTGATGTTTTCTCTTTGTATCACCTTCGCCCTCAAGACTAGGACTACCATCAGTTCGACCCCGGTGATGAGTCAAGGCCCCACTTTGGCTCCAAGCACTCTCAGCCTCGTCAGCCATTGCACTAATAACTTTTATATATTTTTAAATATAAATATTGTCAACAAAGCGCACAGGAAGATCCCACTTCTGATGTAAGAAATATTAAAATAAAATCCGGAATTCCAATAATTTTATATTCACTTAATATTACAGCTTTAATAGCCCGACAATTATGCGACTGTTCGTAGTTTAATCTGCAGTCAGAGTGTTCCTTGTTCCTCCTCTCGGTGGTGGTCTAGGTCATGGTCTCCTATTTGTTTATATTAGTTGGCCCGGCCAGCGCGGCGGCGAGATCGGGATATGCAAGAATCAGCATTTCTGACACTATAGGAGTGTAAAAGGTAGTCCAAGAATGATTTGACGTTCTAGGATAGGAACTAGAAAATAAAGTTGGCTAAGAATTTCTCGACAGTCGACATCATTACGTAAAAGAGAATGCAAGAACCGAACCGACTAAGTAATATGTTTTGGTCACAACCACGCTGCGGATATACAGGTTCGTAAAGTTCCCATGGTACATCGGCCGTTACGTGAGAACGATAAAGTAATTCATAGAAATCCGTGCGATAGACAAGGGTGGTTTCATAATCTGAATAGTCACTCCCACTTCTAACCCGAAACGGGTGGTGACTATTCAGTTTATGAAACGTCTTCACTATAGCCATCCTTGTCTATCGCACGGATTTCTTTACTTTACATTGTCGCTCTCATGTAAAAGCAGATGGATCATGTGGATTTTCCAGCCCTGTATACCATCAGTGCGATGTAACGAGCGTTCAAATGAAAACGTGGTCGAAGTTGGCTCTGACACATTGGACGTAGGGAGTAGCTTATAGCGACCAGCTTAACCTCATTTCTCAACGAACTGTATTCGCGAATGCAGCTAAGAGCTCGCCCTCTGGCGGTGACAAGTGATACTAGCGAAACAAGGTAAACATTTCTTCTGTGTGTGACAATTCGTTTTGTATTTTATTTAAAACTGTGTTTAGTGTTCGTTTTTTGAACACTTATTCTAAGAAAATTCTGTGAGGAAAATTTCAGCAATTATGGATAGAAAGAGGAAACTGTTAAACTATTATTGTTCAGTTCAAGGTTGTTCTTCATGGTCCAAGAAAAATCCAGAATTATGTTTTCATCAAATCATTGAAGAAATTTACAAAATAGTATTGCCGATAGATAATACTCCCTGAATTTCGTGAGGGTTGTTACTAAATAAGGGCACTAGTTTGCAGACATAATATAAATTTCTAAATTTAATTTAACTTTGCCCAATTTTCCCATATAGTACCACATGATCAGCGTTAAAAACTGCCTCTCCTTCTGATATACAA
>NW_019417741.1:0-14865 GCF_000390285.2 Anoplophora glabripennis | reverse complement strand
TAGTGATGGGCATAATCGACCAATTTTGATAATCGAGTTATCGGTAATCGAGTACTTCTAATAATCGAGTGATCACTCGAGATACGAGATATTGGTCGTTTTCATCCCAGCGGCGCACAAATATGTTTGTATTAGTCATATATTACTTATAAGCGTAGCTAAAAAAAAAAAGCTCACGCACTTCAAAACCTAACCACTTTTTCGTTTTATTCTAAAAAAAGGTTACGCAATCAGTGACTATTTGCAGTATGCACTAACATTTTGGGGTGCAACCGTAGGGTAATAATCACTCGAGTGGTGGGAGTAAACATCTCGAGATATCTCGAGTGATCTCAATAATCGAGTACCACTCGATTTTTCACTCGAAATCTCCCATCACTAGACGAGAGTCCTAGTATCGCAGATCGCAGGCAATACACGAGGAGCTCAGTAAAAATGCAGTTCTTTCCATATATGTATCCTCGTAATAATGATGGTGAAAGACGACGTGGCACCTAACGTGGGGCTCGAATGTCAAACGCCAAGGAAAAATTATGAAAAACGACAATATATTATTTATTTAACTCTACCTGTAATGACTCATGCATTTTTGAAGTGCGATTAAACATATCAATTTGTAATTATGTGGTGTGGGAGATTAGAAGGTTTATTTGATCATTATATTACTAATGGGTGCAAAGGTTAATAGATATTATTAATGCTAAACCGTTAAAAGAGTACAGTTTTGCGCTTTAAGAAAACAAGGTGAAATAATTTTTGGAATGTGGAGAATAAACGGTATCAAACCCTATTGATGAACGAGCGAAGTAGATAAACATTGGGGAGTAATGCTAAACTCTTAAACTATGTAAATAACTAGTACATGCCTATGAAAATCCTTTTTGCCTCGTTTTCATGGAGCGTAACAGTCCCCGACGATTATTTTAGCCCTGGAATTTTTGGAACGAAGGTTAACTAATGCTGGGATTCTGAGATTACTTTGGAAAAATTGTAATGTTTAATTCTAGTGGTTTATTTTGATTTATTAAATTTAAAAGTAAAATGAAACAAAACATAACGCATAAACATATACAGGGTGTCTGGCAAGTATATTGCATACTCTAGGGAGTGTATAGGGGAGGTCAAAATAATCCTAGTTTGTCATAAAAAAAAATTCCTAAAGTACCCTGTATAACACAAACTACTCGTATGTTTTTAAAAAAATAGAAACAACTTAGATATATAATTTAGCTATAAATATACACACAAAATATACAATTACAAAATTTAATATACAAATTAATATACAAAACATAAACAAAAATGATATCTTTAAAAACAAGAAAAAATGTAAATGTGTAATTTTACTTGTTTAATTATTATTTATTTTTAACAAAATGAAACAAAATACAACAAAACATCTATACACAAAATATATCTTTAAGAAATTAAAAAATAATCTGACCTTTTCCCGAGATTAGGACTTTTAGTTCTGATATTTTCAAGATTGAGTTTTTAATCCGGAGATTTGGAAACTTCCTGTACCTCTAATACAGAATGAGTCAAATGTAACTCTGAATAAAAAATTTAGAGGATTATTCTACTCATACAAATAATGGTATAAATTTCGCATTTTTTGAAAAAAAAAAAACAATATCGGCAGACTTACATAAGTTATTTTTTCAATTTTTTGCCATATCAAACGATTTTTAAAATTTGGTACATTTATTGCTGATAATGGAGAACATCTATGAAAAAAGTCGTTAACGATTAATATTAACAACTTAGAAGAAAGTAAGTTGTAAGTGATTTTTAAGGTCATAATTTGAAAAATCGCTAAGAGTTTGGATTAATTTTTCTCACACTAAGGGTAAGTTAAACATCTTAAGGCTTTAGAATTTTAATGAAGTTTTTTTCGTGTAATACAAAAATGAGAACAGAAAAAAGTTATGGCAAAACATTTATTAAAGATTATTTTGTAACTCCCTCAATATTGAGTTTTCGAGAAACTATCGTAGGAACTTAACATTATTATTATGGACAGAATCGCCTTTAATTTTTGCACTCGTAGTTACAAGTTACCCTACACTCTATATATAAATAGAGATAACTAATGCTATACCGTGATATAATAAAAAAACATTTTTTTTTGTTTGTAGAACTTAGAAACAGTGAAAGGAAATCTCCGTTCAAAAGCAATTTATAGTCCTTCAGAAATACAGTGGAAGAAAATACAGGAGAACTATAGAGCTGAACCTTCACTACCTATAAACAGATGGAGATGTCACTTACCAGTTGTAGTATAAATATATTTATTTGAAGATTGTATCTTAATTTAAAGTTTTTGTCATTTTTGTCGAAAACATTGCCTTTTACGAAAAAAATATAAAGAGACCAAAAAGGTTCTAAATTCAATAGCTTTCTAGCGGACTAAAATTTTTTAATAAATTTGGATATGCGATCAAATTTTTTTGGCTCCGAAGACAACGGGACCCACGAAAAAATGTCTTAAGGGAGTTCCACGCCAAAAAGCGTAGTGCTATCCGATTCCACGTGCAACGAAACCCCTGTGTATCAAATTTGGTGATTCTTAGATATAAAAAAGGGCAATTTCAGGAGGGGCCACTTGGAAAAAAATAAAAAATACGGGTCTCTTAAATTTGTCTTAAGAATCTATGTCCAAATTTTGTTGCATTCATTTCGGGACACCCGCTATAAGGTTGAACGAAATAGGTATGAAAAATTAATTTCCTAAATTGATAATGAAACTGAGCGTAAAAATTGCTATTGAATATATTGTTAATTGTTGATAAGCAGCCAAAAAAATTTTAGACTTAATAATATGATTTAAAATATATAAAATAATATATGGGGATACGAGAATTTTATTTTCATGTCAATCATTTTACGCATGATAATTTGAAAACTGTATGCTGTTTTGTTCGGTAGTTAAATATACCTAACTTTTAAAATTTTCTTAAAATTTAGTATAGAGGAGTAAGCTCCCTACTCCTTTGGCTGTATCCATCCGTAAATGGTTTCCCTCTTAAAGCCTGTATGAATCACCCTGTAGTTATGATGCAAAATATAATCATCATGGGAACGCGATATATAATAACTTTGTTATGTTTGATCTAATCATAATTGTATTTTATATCACGTAATAATGATAATGCATAATATACATATTCTATAATCCTTTTAAGAAATGTTCAGCGACGGCTTGCGAAAATTATACCTAGTCATATTTTTATAATAAAGTGTAGGACCGTCTGGACCGATATTGTTTTTTAGTCGATGATTTCTGGGCAGAACTTTCGTAACGACAAATTTCGACTGAAATTTCAAATGTGATATGATTTGCAAAATATATATATTTTTTTCATAATCAACTGAGATAGGTACATTGTATACAAAAATATTTTACATTTTAATTTTTTATTCTGCAAATTTCATTAACATTTTTTATCATTAAAGTTCCCTATGTGGCGTAGAAATGAGATCATCCCCTAAAACACGGTATGAAATCCATGCTTCATTATCAAAATACATGTGACCATTTTAATTTTCGCGAGCCGTCACTGAAAATGTACCCACTTCTATCTGCCTCATGATTCGTTGAAAATAATTGCGCCACCTTTTCGTATAAAGATATTGGTTTTGTTGTCTGTGGTTTTGTTAAAGGTTCAAAGATCATTTTCATTTTTATATTTATTGTGTCTGCACTGTCTGCTATAACCTCAGACTACTTTATTACTTTGAGGATAGGCTAGGCTGACTAGGCTCTTAGTTGTCAGTTGTCAATTCTATCGCATAATTCGCATCAACATCAAACTGTCAATGTCAAATCATGGCAACAAAATAAATTGTATTTACATAATGAATGAACAGTTTTGTGAATAGCAAAACCAGCAAAACTATTAATCGGATTACAATCAAGTATTATCAGTAGTAATTATTGTTTACCGAGACTATGCGTGAATAACCCAGGGACATTTAATAGTTTAGTGAATTTTGTGATATTGATTTGTATGTTCAGTATAAAATAAAACGAATAGAAAGTAAATTTGGTTGTATTAAAATATGACCGGACAAACTGTGAACGGTTATGCCGGTAAGTAACAAAGTAATATCTTTTATTAAGAATACTGTTTAGTAAATTTTTAGAAAGTGCAAAAGATTCAGAAGGGTCTGATGATTTCCAAGAGGTTCAAATTCCTGTACCTTGGGGTCATATTACAGGTAAAGTTTATTTACTTTAAACATTACAGTAAAACTAACCTTCATTCAATTAGGATTATCGTTATCAAAAATCAATTAACCTTCAAGCAATATGCAGCAATGGACGCTCATTATTTTTAATTGTTGCTTAATAGCGGTTTTACACAATCAAAAAATCCATTAAGGACTTGGTCAATTTATGTCAGTTTCATACTTCTCATAATTGAGGTTATATTTACTAAAGTATTTGTTTTATTTGAATGAGGTTGAGAATGATGAACATAAAAATTTGAATCAGCTCTACTTATTCCTACAATTTCTTCATGAATATACTGTCATCAATAAATTAACGACAGATTTGTGTTACGCAATTACACATAATTAATTCAAGGTTGCACCATGTAGATATCAATTTCTTTGACTGTAAAGCTGATGTAAGTGTGATATTTTTTAAATTTTTTACACTACAATACACTAATGAAAACATGAATATTGGATTAAAATATGAAAGAAAGTTATCATATTTTTATTTACATCGGGATTTGCATTTTTTACAATTGCAGTAATTTTTGTGAATCAATGCATGGCTTTAACATCCATGCAACATGCAACATTAATTTGCACTAAGTATAAAATTTCGTAGCATATTAGAGAAGTCACTGGAATTAATTGTTTAAACAAGAGGACCTTCTGATTCATACAAAATTGTACACTACAGTTGAAAAACCTGAAATTTTTAAATTGCAATATGCTGCAATTCTATTTTATGAATTCTTAATTGCTAAAAATCATAATTTTTTTTTATGAAATTTGCAATTATTAATATGTACCTATCTACCTACTTATTTTTTCATTATATAAATATTTTTCCTGAATAGAATGATGAGTAAAACCAAAATAAAAAAATGTTAATCACTTCTCTTCATTCTGATGATAAAAACAATTAAATTAAAATAATACTAGATTTAATAATTATAAAATAGGTGCATTTTTTAATGGCCGTCTTTTCACAGAATATAATTCAGCAATTGAAATGCTGGTGACCTTTAAAAACTAAATTTTAATAATTAAAAAAAAAAACAACAAAACATTTCATTCTGTTGTTTAGGTAATTTAGTTTAACTTATACCATACACGTGAATATTTTATTTCGTAAGCACTGCGATGATTTTGCCTGTGTATTACAAACCTTTTAATTTTAATATTGGATTTATTGAAACAGCACAAGGTGAATATAAAGCAGAAGAATGATTAAGCAATATTTTTAATGCAATTAAAGCCTTTGTTGTATACAGGATATGCCACTTAACATTCCCACTGCCGTTTCCTTAGGAACCAATATGTGCCTACCTATTTGAGATACTACTGGTCATAGGCAGTAGTAAAGGGTTCAACTCGATAAAATTATCATTTTCATATTTGTAAATACTTTTTTTTTGCAAAGAAATCCGGGCAATAAAAAAAATGACTGGATTGTACTTAACATAATTATGGTAATTCAGTTTTGGACGTTTTTTTTCTATTCATTGACTGAAAAATCAACCTTTTGTCAGATATTTGTAATTTTAATTAATTTCTTAACAAGAATAATGTTTTACAAATAGTTTGTTACAAGTTTTTGATAGAATTTCTTTTTAAACATTTTTGCACAGTTAATCACCTTTAAAGGCCAAAAATAAACTGGCCAATAACCAAATTGCCATGGTTCAATCATAAGTGAATTAAATTCTATTTTTAAGCAAGACGATCCATAAACCACTGTCTTTTTAAAAATAATACAGTTTGTAAACTAATATAATAAAAGTTACTCTAGAATGTCGAGAAAAGCCATTAGTTTATTTTTTTTAATATTCCCCAAGGACCTAATATACTATTTAATATAAATATAACTGCAGTATATATAAAAAGAAATTCAAAATCATCGAAGGTAACAAACATTTTATAAAGAGAAAGAGATTTGAAGGAAAGAACAGTGGTACACTATGCATTTTATTTATACAAGGAAAAGAAACTTTCATTAAAACATTTACTTCGTTACTACAAATTTTAATAACTTTAATCAATGAATTGATTAGAAATAAATTATTTTTAATGACAGGATTGTTAATTATTTTAGGAAAATGGTGGGGTTCAAGAGATGTGCAACCAATTCTAGCAATTCATGGTTGGCAAGATAACAGCGGTACATTTGATAAACTAGCTCCAATTCTTAGAGAGAAAGGACTGTCTCTATATTGTATAGATTTACCGGGACACGGATTTTCTTCGCATTTACCGCCAGGGCAGAGTTATTACGTTTTTTGGGATGGTGTTCATATCCTACGAAGGATTGTGAATCACTTTGGTTGGAATGACATTAACATAATCGGACATTCGTTAGGAGGAGCGATAGCATTTTTATATGCTGCAGTTTATCCAGACTGTGTAAAAAAGTATGTTAGTATCGATATAGCAAGTCCCAGTATAAGAAACATAAAAAAAATGTGTGACATCTTAGGACCCAGTGTTGACAAATTTTTGTCTTATGAAACTAAACCTGTGGAGCACATGCCGTGTTATGAATATGGCGAAATGCTTGATTTAGTTTGTGATGCCTACAAGGGTTCTGTTACTAGAGAAGGCTGTGAAGTTCTGCTTAAACGTGGAATGAAACCAGCCACACATAAAAAGGGATACCTATTTACTCGAGATCCGAGACTTAAAACTGCTGCGTTAGGGTTTATGACAATCGACCAGGTAATGGAGTTGGCGTCTAGAATTACATGTGAAGTTTTGAATATTAGAGCATCCTCTGGATTAAAACACGATAATCCACACCACTATGACATGGTTTTAGATACCATCGAGAAACAAGCGAAAAAAATGGAAAGGCACGTAATTGATGGAACTCACCATTTACATTTAAACGATGCTGAAAGTATCGCTCCTTACGTTTACAGCTTCCTTGCATCATAATATTTATTTGCTTTTTAGGTAATTAGATACAATTAGAAAAAAAGTGTTACTTGATAACAGGGCTAGGAAATTAGTTAAATTGTGATAATCGTTATTTATTGTTTAATTAATTTATTATGTCATTATTTATTTATTGACAATATATAATTCACTAAGAAATGTTTGATTAGGTTTACTGTATTCCAAAGATTGTTTTGAAAAACAAAACTTAGTTAATAACATTTTCCAGTAGGTGTCACAGATTGTACAGGAAAAAATTCTACAGCACAATAATAAAAAAGATAAATAAAAAGGTTGTTCATATCAAGAGAATAGAGATATTATTAGTAATGAAAAAGTTCAAAAGTGAAATTTATTGTTTATTTTGCTTATCTTATCTAAGGTAGGTACATTGCTCAGACTTTATGAATTATATTTGACAATACCGTTTTTCACGAGTCATTTATATTTTATATATTATTTAATTTTATAATATATATTTTTAAATTGTAATTACTTATAAACGAAAATTAAAATAACACTTTGTAATTCATGTTGCATTGATGAAATTATTAAAAAAAAAACTTCAGAATATTTTTTTATTACTTTTACAATAAATTGAATAAATACAGGATGCTTAAAAAACGTGCCATAGGCCATAGCTCCTGAATGTTCCACATCTAAAAATCGAATGAATTGTAAAAAATTTTGAAAATATCAATTATTAAAACAAGTAGACAGATTGGCAATGAAATCATTTTATTAACTGACTTTTTGATGGTGCTGCTATGTAAACATGTAATTGCATAATAAATGTATCTTGATATTTTTTTTTTTCTTTACTGGGTATTTTCTCACCTAAGACAAATATTTAAATGTGAAACATAAATTGTGCCAAAAGAATCAGTCAAGTATTATTTATATGAAAATAGTTTTACCTAACTAAAAATCTCACTGAAATAAAACATACAAATACAAAATACACAGCACTGTATATTTCACTCTTCAGTAAGTTGTTGACATGTTTTCATTTTCTGAAAAATTAGTGACGGCTGATTTTCGTTTTAAATTATTTCTGACAGTTTTTTAATAACAGTTTTTTTAAATAATTTAAAATCAAAAGTCATCAGTTCTGGGGACAAATTCAGATTGATTTTTGATACTTCAACATCTTATTGTATATGATATGTATTTACTTGACCGATCCTTTTAGTGGAAGGATTTATTTCATATAGAAATATAAATATTCAATATAGAGAAAATATAAATTATTCCACAAATAATTATCTTCAGGCAATATCTTGATACTTTTTCGATTTTACTTTCATTACACTTTTTCTTAATGGATTGTCTAGTTTGAGAATTATACAGGCTGTCTCCTAAAAAACGCCGCAAGCCATAACCGTTATTTATAGTCTGATTTTAAAAAACAAAAAATTAAATGAAATGGCCCTAAATACACTATAAAACAAGCCTATTAGAGCTCATTTACAATTTTTTTTTTTTTGAAAAGCGATAAGTATTTTTTTTTTTCAAATGGGAATATAGTTTTTTTGTTATTTATTATTGTGCAGATTTATTTTCTGAATCCAACGATGTATATGAACTTTACTTTTGTAAAGCATTTATTACGACAAAATATTAGTCGATACCGCATTCGGCACCCGCTCACTGATTTATATTTTAGCTAATCGTCTGTGCCATGGAAAACAAAAAATAATACAGCAAAGCAAATAAAACTCAAAAGAGAATTTTGTAGTTAACAGAAAAGAAACAATAAAATGAATATCAATTAAAAGAAAAATAATTTACCTAAGTTTTTCTAGAATCTTTATAAATGTATTCTTAGAGGTAAAGTGCCTTTAAAGGTATCATCAACATTAAATTCACATTGTAACATGTTTTCTTGAACATGCAGGATAATATTTTATTTTTTAAAAAATGTCATGGCCGACTAAATATTTGGAAAAATCCGTATTCAGCCAATTCAGGTGCGTGTACCTCTATTGCTATTTATTTTACAAAAAAATTTTAAATTACAAAGTTTCAGTTTTTTTGCAGTGTTAATAAGACAGCGTGATCAAATTGTTTGTGTACATTTTCGTTTTCAAGTTATAACATAAACTACAAATTTTTTAAATGTAATCAATAGTTATCTATAAGCTAGAAAAAATGTTTTTTTGTATGCTTTCCAAGGATATAATATTTGGTACTGTTACTTTGAAAAATGGGAGAAGTGCAGCGGTTTGTAACTTTTCAGTTGCTCGTTAACGTAGATGGCTGTGAAAATTATACGCAATCCAACGGATAAAATCAGAACAATTGAAGTTGACATCGCGTGAGCACCTCTGTATGTGTCAGGGCACCGGAGCAGTGTGCGACTCGCATATTTTAAATAAAACAATAATAATAAGACGACTGGATTTATTTTCGTAAAGAATTTAAATTATAATGATGGAAATCGCTTGTGGTAAGTAAATGAAATACTTAACAGACACAAAAAATATCAGAATTTTATGAACAAACCATTATTTACTTTAAAGATATTAAAGAAATTGTTGAAAAAGCCCACCGTCGTTATTAATGCAAGAGACATCTTTTTGAAACAGAATTTGAGGTTTTTCTCACAGAACGCGTATCGATATTATCAAAAGCTTCTTGAACGAATGTAACACTCAAAAATATCACGGTTTTCCTCGTCTGAAAAATTCATTGTATTTGGCAATCGAAACGACTTTTAATAAAGAAAAGTAACTCATATAATGCTACAGTAACTAAAGGCGTTGTCAGTAAACATTTCGATTGTTCTTCATTTAAGTTTTTTTGTATCTCTACAATAAACATTGAAAAAACTCGCCCTGTATGACTCAGCAATGCAAAAACCCTCTTGAAAACCTGTTCTCAAGAATCTCAATTGACACGGACTCACTATAAATTAATTTACATGAAACAGACTTATTTATACTAGAATTTTCTCATGTCAAAACAATTTACATGAGAGTCACGAGTTATTATTACTATATTACTCAAATTTTAATACTCAATAAATGCTCGAGTGTTGTAAGATTAGAACTTGACAGTATTTAGCACCCTACAATTTTTGACAAATGTAATTGATCAAAGTTTTGCCAAAAAAGAGAAGCTACTATATACTTTCCACTTTACACATAACAGTTATTTCAAGATAAAAAAAATAAATCAATTTTTAAACTGTGTAAAGGCTACTATTAGTTGAGTATGTTTCATATTTGAAAGATTACTTTACCAAATATGTATTTGGTATTTGTCATTTACTAAATGTTTCAAGATACAAGCTATTCTTTGATGTTTGAAAAATTTGGTATAAAAAAGCTGTTTATATAGTATATATTTTATTTTTTCAGTAGGATAGTGGGACCTCCAAATTTTTTTGTCTTGGAGCCTGTTGACTTGTAGCTACACCACTAGTTGAATAGTTTCTTTATCCATTCCTTTAAATTTTCCAAATCTGAACTGTAGAAAGAACGGTATAAAAAAAATCATCAATATTCTTTTGCAAGAAAAACTATTTTGAATTGAAACCTGTGAATACTAAATAATTTTGTTTACCTTATGCTAATTAATTTTTATTTTCACTGAAACACGATTATTAAAATTATGGAAAACATTTATTACATCTTAAATAATTTTAGGCAACAGTACTTGTATTTTAAATTATATTAATAATACATTTTAATCCTCATTGTATGCATATTTTTTTAAAGATTATGCTTCAAGTGCCACAGGTTCCTTTTCTTTGGGTTTCTTCTCCTTAGTTTTATCTAAAAAGGAACATTAAATAATGTTAATGTTGTTAAATAAATTCCAATTTAAAAACAAACAATACATTCCATAATAATTATTCATATACGTTAAAAAAAAAATCTTTTAAAATATCTTTAAACTGGTTGTCAAAAAGGCCACAAATTATATATCCATTATATTTGATCTAAGTTTAAAAAACAAAAGATTATCCTCAATGGCTCCAAAACTGTTACAAAGTGACACAATTTTTTTTAAATGCAAAGAGGTATATTTTTATATTTTTTTTATTCAATTTTTTTTGTCGATTTCGTAATATACTTAAAGTATAAGCTTAATGGAGGAAACATATGTGCTGTCATGTATATAGAGATCGGCGAAACATGACGCAGATCTCAGGTCTTTACGTGGCCAGGTGCCGACGAATGTCCAGTCATGAAATGACATCAATAGCAGTGCACCCACACTCGCACAATTCATACAGTGCAGGTATCTGGTGTATTCGTATCATTCGCTACTTTTTCAAACGATAAATAAGTAGTGAAAACAAATTTCTATTTAAATAAATACAAACAAATACATTCAACAAAAAACAATGATTTAATAAAAATTAATTCCAAAATTTTCTTTTTATTTCCTTACATTCTAATCGTTAATAAATAATTAACAAAAATATAGATTCTATAATTGTATAAAAATAAAACATAATTCCGTTAAACAATCTATTTCATATATCTACTAAATAAATACTATTAAGTGAGCTACGCATAACTTGCACCAGGCTGGTACACGGTTCGCAGTGGACTAAGAAAACAAGGGATATTTTTGACACAATTCAACCAGCTCTGCATGTATGTGATAATATATTTCTATCTTAAATAATATTTACCTTGATTTTTGCTTTTATGGCACATTTTACAATCTTGTAGAAACGCTCAAATTAATATCGAGTCTTTTGCCATACTTTTTTCACACATTTTTCACAAAAATCAAGATGTTATACAACGTTAGAATCAGAAAAAGATTCCCTACCAAAAAAAGTTAAAAAGTATATATTGCTCTAATTGAAAAAAAAAATTGTAATTATAGTCTTTAGGATATCAATTGAAGAACCAAGAGGATGACAGGTTCGGTCGCTGACACAGCAACTCGGCATTGAAATATTTGAAAAACTTGTTCCTATATTTATTTAGCCATACCCATATACAGGTCAAAGAATGGGAGCGCGGGCAAACGAAATCCAAATACAGTTGCATTGGGCCACTGGGCAATAAATCTCAGCCGTTGACAAGTGGTTGGCAAATTGCCCAGCAGTGCAGTGCAACAATACGGAATTTTAATTTATTATAGGCACCTTCCATTGATATTACAATTGTGAAAGGGAGAAATAATATTATTACAACATGGCATTTTGGAAACCTTTTGAAAAGGAACAAAACGAAATTTACTATCAATATAATAAAATTGTTTGAGGATATAAATATATTAAAATATGTTGTTGGCCAATGAACATATAATAGAAATTGTCTGCACATTATATACAAATTATTATAATTTTTTACCTTTATCAGAAAACTTTTTTAGGGACGCCTATAAAACTCATTAAATTTTATTGCCAGGTGTTTTTTTTACATGTTCAACTGACATCGGAAAGACTATATCATCTAATATTTTTGGAGACATTAATGCAAATCTTTTATTTTTTTATTTAACTGGACGGAAAATGGTCTACTTAATTATAGCTTGCGGCTTTGGACAAAATAACTAATTTTCCCTCTGTAAGACAACCAGTAAATGGTGCACTCAAAAAAAGGTTATGGGCTAGGGGGAATTCAAATAAACCATACAAAATTTGCCAGGGGCAACGATAAATACCATAAACAAGTAAAAAAATAAAAGCTCCAAAGCGAGCAATAGTAATTGTCTTAAGCCGTACAACTAATCAAAAACGGAACCTAATAAAAAGTTATAAAATTTTCTAATTTAATAGCCTTTTTGTACATAGGCTGTGGAAGCCAAAAGCTGTAAACGCCAAGGAGGGTAGTGCCACTATCACTAGAGTATGAAAAGTTGATTAAGAAATCACCAAGTCATGTTAATAATAATAGGATCATTTGATAAGGTGAATAAATTATATATAAAATAAAGGCAATAATGGCCAATGGTAAGCTAAAATATGTGTATCGGAATCATAAAATGGATTGTGTATTTATTTTATAGTTAATTTTGGTTAGGTTACCGGTAAGGGGGTTAAAACCTATCTCTCCTCAGTCATTAATACATATTATAACCGTACCTTTAACAGGTGATTGTTCAGTGAACTCTTTATCAACCACGGGTTCTCCAGACGGTACTTCAGGCAACTGTTCGTTTATAATATCTGCTAATTCTTGTTCCACTGCTTCTTCATCTTCTTCTGTTAATCTACCACTTAGAAGCGCGTTAATTTCCTGTAAAACATATTTATAGGTAAGTCCCTACTACATTTTACAATTTATAATGAAACAAAAAAAAAGTAAATAAATAAAAGGTGTGCTCATTATAAATGAACTTACATTCTGCTTATCAATGCTCTCCCTGGTATCTTCAAGAATATTTTCAATATCCTCTATATTCAAAGCTTCATTAACCTTTTTAAGAGCCTCATTACCTTTCTTTAATCCATCAACAACCTGTAATTCTACCTGAGCAAATTCTATATCATGAGTTAATTTTTCCAAGTTGTCTAACTGTACATCAGTTTTAGTTAGTAGTTGTTCTTGGAAACGTTTCTTCTTCAGCATTAATTTTGCTCGCCTACAAAGTATGAAATAGGTATTTAGTCTTTCTATACAGATTAATGGATTGAATTTGCTGGTTTGTATTTGCTGTGATCCAACTATTATGTTCTCTTGTTAAAAAATGTACATTAATAATTTTTTAAATATTAAATCAATAACTATAAGATCAAAATTAAGCCATGTTTATTACAAACCATATAACTATAGTAACTGTGAAAAAGTAAGTTATTGCAATATGTTTATTAAAATTTAGTTTTATCTTTGATGTCTTGAGTCATATGCAAAAATAATAAAATTAAAATACTTACTCTTTTTGGCCTTTATTTAATAATTTTTTGGCTAATTCTTTATCACTATTTAAAGTTAATTCTATTCTTTTCTGATATTGTTTTAACTTATCCCTTTGTTGTTTTAATTGCTGTAAAATAAATATAATACATATATAACCTTAAACTATAGTAAATTAGTATTTAAATTCATACCAGTACTGCTTTATCATGTTCTGTTACTCGAGATACTTGTTTCTTTTTGCCAAATATTATCCCCATTATTGTAAGAAATAAGAATATTCATCAAATGTAAATATTAATATATCCTGAAGAACAAAAACATTTTACATTTTATCTCTTCTATCTGTTACTCCGTCACTACTGTCACCATATGAGTATTGAGTATATTTATTTAGTCATATGACTGTCAGGAGTCTAGTCCTCTAGTCTACCGTGTTTTGTTATGACTTATGACAGCGTTTGTGTGAGTGGTCAGGGGCATAGAAAAAAAAAGTCATATGCGGGAGGGATGTGCATCTCTTTTCGTTACATTATTGTTTATGAGAATTTTACCAATACATAGAGTTCTATATTTTCTGTTGCTAACTTAGGGCATAACTGGAGGCAGCGAGGCAGCGTCTCAGTAGCCGAGAGTGCCGAGACGCCGAGAATATAGCGCACAGATTACTAACAAGAAAGTATAGCGGAGGTTTAGAGTGAGAGGTATGTGCTAACTCTCTCTCTAGCAGCACGCGATTGCATGTTGCTAGCAAGGACCCGGACCTTAATGTAATAACGGTACCGGTCCCCCCGGACCCGACAATATACATAACACGACACTTAAACGACTACCACACAAGGGCCTCATGGCCCTACTAAACATAACAAACGCGACACTCAGA
>NW_019417740.1:22014-46058 GCF_000390285.2 Anoplophora glabripennis | reverse complement strand
GCCCACCTACGAAGGCTGTCCAGGCCCACACAAGACGAGGCAGGATAGAGAGGGATAATCCCCCTCGATCCCAAATCATTGAGGCCAATTTCTAGCCATAGAATAATGGCGTATTCGATTTATAATACCAATGACGTCACCATTAGTTTATTAGCGGAAGTGGCGCGAAGAGGATCAGCAGTTTGTAGAAAACCTCCTTATTAGCACTTTTCTTTGACTCATGATTTTGCAAGCAACTGAGTACATATTACGCGTGAGGTGAGTGTACTCACATCAGTTGTTTCTGTTGTGATTCATCTTGTAAAATAGACACCAACTTTTTGACCCTGGGTGACCACCCCAACGACCCCCCCCTTGCCCGCTAACCTTTTCTGTTTCAGAGACATCCGGGATCAAGAAACGAAGACAACGACACACACACACACACACATACACACCCCCCATACCCTCCTTTCCCCTCCCCTCCCGCGCTAGCCTAAGGGCCACCTTGGCAAAGCGCATCCCAGGCTGCATAGCCGCACTGCCCTACCCAACCATACCACACATAAACATGACACCCCCCCCGGGGTTTACACAGACGAGCCGGCGAAGCAAGAAGAGCGCCAGAAGAAAGGGCCCTAGCCGGCGGGGCCCAGCCAGGACAAAAGGAGGTCCAACAAAGCGCCTACACCGGCCGCATTTGCGGTCGGGGTAGACGACGGATGGGGCCCACCTACGAAGGCTGTCCAGGCCCACACAAGACGAGGCAGGATAGAGAGGGATAATCCCCCTCGATCCCAAATCATTGAGGCCAATTTCTAGTCATGGAATAATGGCGCGCGCGCATCTTGTAAAAGGAACGACATATGAGTTAAATGTAAATAAACCATATATAAACTTAATTGCGAAATATTATTATTGAAAAAACGTTATAAATCATAATACTTACTTATTATTTGCAACTTTTAGCTTTTGAAAACAAACCTAATCGTGCCTAATCTCACTTTAAATAACTGAGCACAAAATGAGCCAAGTGAACAAGCTCTAAAACTAATGCAGTTAGCAGTAAGTGGGGGTAAAAATTCACTGTTCAAACTCGCTTCGGAAAATTAAAAGAAACGCACAATTAACTGAGTCATGACGTCACATGTCACATGTGAATCATGTGATATTAATGTGATTTTTCTTGCAAAAGGGAAGCAGCTAACGTGTTACGATCCGATGTAAACCAATCGGATTGCTAGATTTCGGATCGTAACGCGTTATGATTTCGAAATCATGAGTAAAAGAAAACAGCTATTATTACATTTTAGTGACCTTGATTAAAATAAACATAATTGATTGATTGATTTGTGATAATAACCAAATAACCTAGAAATCGTTACCAGATAAAAACTTTAACATAAAAAATAATAATTTTCAAATCTAGAAGGCATTGTTAAAATGATTAAGAAATGTATTAATATAGAAATAAGTCAGTGCCAGTGAAAATAATAGTAAAAATGAAGAAAATTCGGTACCTATATTTAGCGAAACCTTTGAAACTATATGGATTACTAATTCTTATCTTGGCAGGAATGAGCTTATTTTACTTCCTACGAAAAAAACCTAATGAATCTTACAGCGTGAAGAAACGAGAACAGGAAAATAATTATATGTTTAATGAATTTGATGAACCTGCTCACCAGAGGAATATACCGTTTGAAGGTGAAAAAATTGTTCATTTCGATCTCAAGGGTGCACCACCTAAAATTTCTTATTATTTAAAACTATTTCCTTTATTATCAAAACTTGGTAGTACTGGTATTTTAATGGAATATGAAGATATGTTTCCATATTCTGGTGAATTAAATAATATTTCGGCATTAAATGCATATAGCTTGGAAGACATAAGAAAAATTAACGAAATGGCCAAAGAAAATAATCTTAAAGTTATACCTTTAATACAAACTTTTGGGCATATGGAGTTCATTTTAAAATTATCAGATTATAAGAATTATAGAGAAGTACCTGCCTACCCACAAGTCATCTGTCCGACTCATGAAAATACCTTAAAATTAATAACGGCTATGATCGAACAGGTTATAGCAGCACACCCTGGTGCAGAAATGATTCATATTGGGGCTGATGAAGTTTATTACTTAGGCATTTGTAGTAGATGCACAGATGCAATGTTAAAGTACAACTTGTCTAAAAATTTATTATTTCTGGAACATATAAATAATATTATTGATATTATAAATAGAAGGTATCCTCATATCAGAATATTAATGTGGGATGATCAAATTAGATCAATAAGTTTGGAGGATCTGAAAAAAGAACATTTCATTGACAACATTGAACCGGTGGTATGGAGATATACTAAAGATGTGTATGAAGAATTAGGTCCCACTTTATGGAATAGTTATAATAAAGTTTTTACAAAGGTTTGGGCAGCTAGTGCATTTAAAGGGGCCACAGGTATTTGAAATAATATATTTTATTCCCTAAATGTACTTATTTTTATATGATTTATATACAGGGTGGGCCAAAAGCATAGGAATGGCAGGATATCTGGGAATATTTAAGGGTTAGAGTTAAAGTAAAGCACTAGGGGTTTAGGATTTTTCTGACTATTAGATGATGACCTTGAATTTGACAGACTATGACCTTCAAAGTCATATCAAGGTTACGAATTTTTTTATTTGACCCCATATTTTTGACCATGGAAATGGAGAGTTCGGAAAATTTTATGTTCAGATATTAACTTGAATTAACCATGAAGGTCAAGATCAAGGTCAAAAAGTCCCAAAGTGGCCCGATAGTACCGGAATGGCAGAATAACCCAGCAGGAAAAATGTTCTCCACAATAGTTCTAGAATTCTTGATGGGCACTAAACCGGTAACCTTGGATGTGACCTCCGCCCTGAAATCAAATTCCTTATCCTCTGATCATTTCAAAGTCAAATTAGTTATTCTTTTACCCTCGCCTACTATTGACCACCCAAAACCACCTACTACCCTCGGTGACCACTATTGATCTTCAATGACCGTCTTTCACCTTTGGTAACCACTAATGACCAAGAGTGACCAACTATTTCCTTTAATAACTTCTAATATCCGCCGTGGTCGTACTTGACCTTGAAATGACCGGAAGATAAGGAATTTGAAGTCAATGCGAAGATCAAATCCAAGGTCACCAGTTTAGTGCCTATCAAGAATCCTAGAACTATTACATTTTTTCTGTCGAATTAACCAGCCATTTCAGTACAATTGGGCCCCTTTGGGACTTTTTGATAATTGATCTTGATCTTGACCTTAGTGGTTATTTCAAGGTCATATCCGAATGTAAAATTGTCCACTCCATTTCCGGGGTCAAAATTATCGGGTCCCTTTTAAAAAAATTATCGTGACCTTGATATGACCTTGAAGGTCATGGTCCAGGTCAAATTCAAGGTCACCATCGGATAGCCATGGAAGAATCCTGAACCCCTAGTGCTTGACTTTTTACCTACCCCTTGATAATTCCCAGTTATCCTGCCATTCCGGTACTTTTGGACCACCCTGTATATACTTACGTTAATGAAATATAATAGTTATATCTCAAGTTATATGTATATAACTATTACCGTTATACAGGGTGGTCCTTAAGTAATTGTACATAGAAGTATGGTAGATTTGTGACTAAAATATTACGATTTGAGCCAACTTGCCTTAATAAAATATTGATAATAAGAAAGATACAGGGTGTTAAAAGTGAAATTTCAAAATTTATTTTTCGCAATAACGAACATTTTTGGACATTTATACAAAAAAATTTTTATCTGGGGGTTTTTTGGTATGAGAAATCATAATTTGGTATCCAATTTAATGTATCTTTTAGAGGGCGCCACATAAGCCACCTATGTGGCATAAATGTACGCTAAACTTTTTTGCCCATCAAGGTAGCGCTCTTTTGGGAAAAAAAATTTTAAAGGCACGGCATTGTAAGAACAAAAATGTATACTTGTTAACAACCTCTAAACTTAACGGTTTTCGAGATAATCGAATTTTAAAAATCGGCTGCATAATTCTTCTTTAATTCATTACGAGAAATATTAACGTAGAAGTTGTATACGTTTATCATGTTTTTACGTCAACAGGATAAATATTAACCTAATAGTAAGAGTTGACATCATAAATTTAAAAATTTTAAAAAATTTTAAAAATTAAATAAAAGCAGTTAAATTATAAGTTTAGTAATAATAATTAGAAATGAATATTAGACAAATTAAGAACAGAAAAAACTAAGCTAACTAACATTACAAGTTTAATTATGTCAAAGTAAGCGTTCGATATGTCCACGCATTCTCTTCGATGCATTTATCCATATGTTCCACAAAAGATGGCCTTATATTAAATAACATGTTTGGTTGGAAGAAACTGCAGTTGCATTTATTTCTTCCCAAAATTGGTTGCGAGTATTTATGGGACTTTTATAAACAAGTTTTTTCATTGCGCCCCATACGCCAAAATCGAGAGGATTAAAGTCTGGGCTACGTGCTGACCAAAGGAAATGACTACCACGACCAATTCAGCGTTCAGGAAAGTTGGTATTTAAATATGTTCTGACTTCTCTCATATAATGAGGAGGTGCACCATCTTGTATAATCCACATATTTTGCCTGAAATTTAGTGGCAATTCTTCCAAAAGATCAATGAAGTCATTTTGTAAAAAATGTAAGTAGTTCTCACCATTCAAAGTATGCGGGAAATCGTATGGCCCTAAAAAATTGTCACCAATGATCCCACACCATACATTTATTTTGAATTCGCGTTGAAAATGTCTTTCTCTTTTAAAATGAGGATTTTCAATTTCCCAGATATGATTATTTCTTTTATTAAAAATACCCTTAAATAAAGGTAGGTGGGGTCAAGATTTGGCCTATTTCGGATATCACTTGCAAATTGGTATCTTAATGTAGATCTGCTGGCAATAAATTTTGCACAGGCGTAAAATGGTAGGGGTGATATTTATCGAGGTTTAGTCTTCTTAAAAGTGAAGTTTTACTGATTCCTAAAGCTGAAGATAACCTTCTTGTACTAACTTGAAGATCATCTGCAACGTGAACCAATTTCATCTTCTTGATCAAGCGTAATGATTCTCGGTCGGTCTAAATCATCACGTTTAGGACGAATTTAACCACTTTCGCCTAAATTCCTAAATAGATTTTCAAATGTTTGGTGATTAGGTTGCAGCCTGTTTGTATATCTTCTAAAATATTCCCATTTTGCAGCACGTCCGTTGAAATATTGCTGGCAGTAAATAGTAACCATATTTCTCATTTCTGTATTAGAAAAATTATTATCTCGGCATTTTCTGCTATTCCTTAATTACCGGAAATATTCAATTAAAACTTTTTCAAACGTCATAGATCATGAAAACAAGAATGTTTAGCTGTTAAAATCAATTGTGACTTCTGTCTACTACGTTACTATTTCTTGTAATGAATTAAAAAATTATGCAGTCGATTTTTAAAATTTGATTATCTCGAAAACCGTTAAGTTTAGAGGTTGTTAAACAGCATACATTTTTGTTCTTACAATGCCGTGCCTGTAATATTTTTTTCCCAAAAGAGGGCTACCTTGATGGGCAAAAAAGTTTAGCGTACATTTATGCCACACATGTGGCTTATGTGGCGCCCTCTAAAATATACATTAAATTAAATACCAAATTATGATTTCTCATGCCAAAAAAACCCCAGATAAAAAATTTTTTGTATAAATGTCCAAAAATGTTCGTTATTGCGAAAAATAAATTTTGAAATTTCACTTAACACCCTGTATCTTTCTTATTATCAATATTTTATTAAGGCAAGTTGGCTCAAATCGCAATATTTTAATGTCACAAATCTACCATACTTCTATGTACAATTACTTAAGGACCACCCTGTATAGTATGTATAACAAACAGTTAATGAATAAGTAATTTTTGAATTCTAAAATTATTTTATTGTTACGAACTAACTTGTTTTTATCAGCTCATACACAAATCCTATTTTTAATAGGTAGTAATCAGTTTGTGTCGGATGTTACACATTATTTGCAAAATCATCGCAGTTGGTTGTCGTTAATCCAGGAGTACAAAGATCATGTCAACTTCCAAGGAATAATATTAACAGGTTGGCAGAGATATGACCATTTTGCTGTATTATGTGAACTACTTCCTGTTGGTATTCCAACTCTAGCGATGAGTTTAAGATTACTTTTAGGCAAGTATTGATGAACTCGGTATATACAGGGTGTCTCACAATTAGCTGCCAACCCTGAACAGGCCCATTCTATGATCAAAACTAAGTAAAAAAGTTCATATGAACATGGGTCTGGAAATGCTTCCTAAGGGCACAGGGACCCATTGAAGAGGGAGGAATGGAAATCATTTTTTTGCAATATCTCTCAATCGCGTTGTGATAAATGAATGAAATTTGGTATACACAGCTAAATTTTGATGAACAATTTGATGGACTAATCCATTTATTTCCACAAGGTCCATTGGGGTGGGTACGNACGCCTCTTGACTTTACGAAAAGGAAAACACAGATTAATATTTGATTTCAAACAGTCTAAAATGGAGGTGGCAACGCCGTTGCTGTCCAGTTGATCAAAGCTCGAGCAGCCCCAATCCACACCAGACAAGTTGCTATGAAATTTTTTTAGTCCTTTTTGAGTAATGAGCCTTTGACATTCGGTGACTTTATGGACATCACTTAACCGTGTAACTCGTATAGTGACATATTGTGAGCAGTGATCGGATAAATCCGGGTCAAAGTTTGAGACTTCCAATATGCCACCATCGATATTAGTCACAACATTGTCCAGGCAAGAAGCAGTGGTAGTGGTAATCCTAGTGGGGACGTTAATTTTATGAGACAATCCATATGAATTAAAAATATCCAAAAGCTGCTTAGCACAGTCAGTGTCTCTATTGAACTCGATATTAAAGTCACCCACTATTACAATATGGTTATATTTTCTATTGAGGTGATACAACAAATTCAATAGACAATGTTTAAAAATTGTAAAATCTCCACTACTTGAGGATCTATATAAGGTAATCAGAATAGTGTGAGAATAAGCGACTTCACAACCACAAAACTCAGCGTGAATTGGAACTACAAATGTGCTCAAATCAACCGGTTTGCACTTGACAAAATTATTAGAGAAAATAGCAACTCCTCCATGAGATTGTTCTCGGCAGAAATAAGAAACCAGAGAATAATCGTCCAAGTTAACTGTATTTAAACATACCTCTGTTAACCAATGCTCTGAAAGACAAAGAAAATCCACGTGAGTTTCGGATAGTAGAAGTCTCAAATGATCGATTTTATTACTAACACTTTGTATGTTGATGTGCAGGATGGAGCACTCTGAATGTGAAGCTGGTATATTCTTATTTAGGCCCATCGGTGAAGCGAATACTGTTGCGTTGTCTCGATCGAAAAAACTGGTTAACAGCTACCCCATTGGGCCATATCTCTGGTTTCGTAATCAAATGGGCGTCATCGACAGGAACAGAGACCTTGAAGGAGGCATACACGTCCGGATTACGTGAGTTAAGCTTTTCAACTTTAGCACCAGGTACATTCTATAATAATAATAATAATAATAATAATAATAATAATAATAATAATATATACACTTTCATTTTCCTAAGGCTTAATTCAAAAACAGAGTGATCGATTTTCTTTTTGTCGCTTATGCCTGTTTGCAAAATCAACGACGATGTGTGGCGCATTTGGCGATGGTTTCATATTGACTGTTGTCATTGTGAATTGCAATAGTGGTTAAATAGAAATTCTACTGTTTTTGTACCAGAGTAATCTTCTTAATAAATCAAAATAGTTGTTAAAACCTGAAAGTGGTGAAGTGGTAATTAATTTAAAATGATGATTCTATTTTATGTGCCTGACATCATTAAGTGAAAAATAAAGATCACTAAATGTGTACTGTAACATTGTTGGGATGTCAGCTGTTAACGATTTCTGTACCGATGTTTTAAGTACAATGCTATATATTAAATTATTCCATGTTCTTTATAACTTTTTTAATTATAAACTGGTAATTGTGAATATCTGAACATTTTTTTGTTATTTTTAATTTGTAATTAATTAGATATTATTTTATAATAGATTCTAGCTATTAGCCTGCTTATTTTTTTAGTGGGTGAACCTGGCAACACTGAAGGAATTACTCATAAAAGTGCAAAAACATTGTTGCTAATGCACTAGATTAAAATATTGCAAAAAATTACTACATTTAGGTTGTGTTCAGCGAATGGTCGGACTAGTTTGGTCAAACTTCTTTAGTCAAACAATTCGCTGAACGGCCTTTAGTAACTGTATTAAAACTTGCCCAATATTCCCAATCAGCTGATTGGGCTGACCAACGAAATATTTGTCCCCTGAACGACTTTGACCGACCATTCACTGAACACAGCCTTAATGTTGGATTTGAAATGTTTTGCTTAATGGTACCATGACAAATATTTTGCTTAAAAACTAGGAAAATACACCATTCTCCTTGAATAGTGTTTATCTAGCTGTGCGTAGTATTAAAAGGGAACTATTGAAACTTAGAAGTGGGGATGTTAAATGACATACCCTGTATATCTGTTACTAAACTTATTCACCTCAAATATGTAAAATTCCAATCTCAATGATCTGGAAAGTTGAATTATGTTTAATAACTAATGTTTTGATTGAAACTTTAGGTTACAGCGATTCACCGTTAAGTCCACCAACAGAAGTTGCAAAAATTTTACAGTGTGAGCAACCTTATGCCCTAATTGGCTCCGTTTTTGGTAGCCCTCATTGTTCATATCCTGGTGGAAACATACTGGAATACGTTTTACATCTTCAACAATTAAAACAAGAATTTGAAACAATACTAGAAGACCCCAGAGTACATGGTTGGTTAGATAATTACAACATCGAGCATAAATTTTCCAATCCCAATCACGTAGATTCTGTAACAGCGCCGTTAAGTAGAATAAAAAGCGACCTCAGTCAAATCGATAATGGTATCACAACGGCAATGTACGAAATCTATGACAACTACACGATTGAGGAATGGAAAGAAACTTACATAAAACCTTTTGAGAAAAGAATTAATGCTATGTGGGAAGCTAAGAAAAATATCCTCTCTAAAGATTCTTGGCCTAGAAGACCGTTACGTGATGAAATTTGAAAATATTTAAATTTCACCTTCATTTGATTGATTTAGTAGCAATGTAACTTGTGAATCATTCATTTACTTTGTGGACATTCATTAAGAGACATAATTTAGTTCTTGATAATACAGTCATCAATTTAAAATTAAATCTATATAAAATTGCAAATAGATTTAAAGAGCATTAATTTTTTTCTGTTTTGAGTCTGATAATTTTTTTACAAGTTGCAGAGAAAATTATCAATTTTAAAGCACATGCTTTGGGCTTTGCAACATGAATTTACAAGTTAACAGTATACAGGGGAATTGTCGACTTATGATCAAATACGATTCTGTGGTTTAATAAACTTAATTAAAGAGACTTAAAAAGAATAACTGATGCTGAGGACAGTTGCCCGTAGCATTCTCTTCAGTGACTAATTTTAAAATTGCAACAAATTTTCAGTATTTTCGTAAAAAAATCGAATCTCTTGAATGAATAAAGATTAAAATGATTAAAAAAAATAAATAACGAAGCTTATTAAAATTAATATCAAAATTATTCTACAGAGAATAGATGGAAACATTTCTTTATCCTGTATACTGCAAGTTATACATTTTTTTTACAAATCCCAAAGCCTGGACTTAAAAATTGACATTTTTAACCAAAACTTGTAAAAAGAATCATTAAACTCACAGAAAAAAAATATGGGTTGAATTTGAAGTTGGTGAACGTATATTAAATTTTCAAATTATACCAAATGTTTAAGACTCAAAAACTATTTGCTCAATTAAATGTGGTAGAAATATTTGACAAATTTTTCGGGATTAACTTCTTTGAATAAATAATATATAGACAAAATTTTTATATTTTTGAATTTTCACTATTGCCCCCTGAAAAAGCAGCAATGTACTGAATGAATTGAAATAAAAGTATGTAAACCTTTATAAAAATAAATAAACATTAATAATCTGGAAAGCATTACATGTTTTAAGGTCAATGCTACTTCTGTATCGATATTTATTACATTTACACATAAACCTAAACTATATATTCTATTAAACCCAAAAAAAATTGTGCCAAATTTTGAATAACTTAAATCTTTGATAATTGAGCAGAATTGCTACTTTCAAATTTAAAGTAGCATTATAGTATGCTTATACCTACAGTGTGTACGATATTTATTGTGATAGAATTCCAAGAAGACCCCTGTGTTGCTTTCTTGGAATTAACCGCATTCCACATCCGAGGTAAAAAGATATTTGCGGAAAATTTCAAACCATGCCCCTGCCTTTTAAATTCAACAGCAGGGGTAGAAAGACAGTTGTTCCGATAATTTTCTTGGAATTCTATCTCAACAAATATTGTACGAACTGTAATGTGCAGCTGTCCAAAAGAAATGATTAGATTTTAAGATTTCCTGAAAATAAATTAAGAATTGTAATGTTAAAATTACAGTTTGTTGATAATTTGTAATTTATTATTCTGTAATAAAAAGATTATATAAAATTAATTAAATGGTGAGAATCCTATTCATTTATGAGGAAAGAAAAAGAAATCGTTAGAACATTTTTTTTTATTTTTTTGTGATGCGCAGTATTTCTGTTGCTTTCAAAAAAGTTTTGTATTTGTATAAAAAAATTTTTTCTCATGAATTCAATCTACCAACAAGAATCTACAGCATAATTAAAAATTAGTTTATATTTATAAATATTTTCTTTCGAAACTGTGAATTTGTGATTTTTTAATTTAAAAATCATTGTTCATCAGAACAATAATTTGGGATTACGTTATATTGCATAAATCAAATATAATTACTTATTATTATTTTTTTAGGTCATTACTTTTGTTATTTTAGATCTGTTGAATTTAACGGATTCATTCACGACCTCTTTAACACCATTTTTTCACGTTATAAAAATAGACATAAACTTATATCACTTTCAGATTTTTTCATTTCCTGAACACACCATATATACAAACTTCAATGTATATTTTACTCTAATGAAAAGCTAAACTTTTTACAAAGAAATATTTTCTCCTATAAAATAAAAATAAAAAAGTGTATTAATTTAATTAAAAATTAACTTTCTTGGTATCGACAATCGTTAAATAAAACTAAAAATTTCTTTCAATTTTGTTTCTGAAAATATACCGAATTGAACAAAGTTATGTCATATGTAATAATAGTAAATTAATGAAACCAAAAACAAAATACTAAAAATGTCATTTATTGGTTTATATTTGTTACAAAATTATTACACTATTCTGATTTGTTTTATTCTCAATATGGCTTAATTCATAGTCACAAAAACGGGGAGAAGTTCTATCTACATTTTCAATGGAAATTTAAATGAAACATCCAAAACAGACTTGAAATCCAACCATTAGTATGATGGCAAGGATAATAATTGCAAAATTTACGTCTAATATATACAGGGTGTTCCTAAATATCATGTACATAAGGGAGGGGGTAATTCTTTGGCTTATTTCATGACTAAAAGTTGTTTATAAACATAGGTCCACAAACTCTTCGTTACCGATCTACAGGGTGTTGAAATTTTAAATTTTTTAGTTTTTTCTCTATAATTCCCAGTTTTTGAAATATTTAGCTCAAATTTGGAATATATGTTTCGCTGTAGGACTTACATCATTGGACATGCCATCTCATCTCATAACAATGCCAAATTTTACGAATTTTGAAATGGCTGAAATGCATTTCATGTATGGTCTTGCGAATGAAAATTAATGTAAGAGAAGCTAGACGTCTGTACATGGAGCGCTATCCCAATAGAATGATACCTGATCAACGAATATTCTCATTTGAGGCGCCACTTCATAGGCGCCACTTTCAACAATTTTTGTAACATAGTTTCCTTGTTATAGTTATTATTTAGGTTTTTTTGTATTGTAATGAATCATTGCTACAGAAACCGGGTCATCCCAGCTTTAATTTTTAACAGATAGTGGCGAATAAACTGGCAAAATTAATAGAAACAAGATTTTATCTAAATAAAGCCAGAGCCTACACTGGACCATTTTAAGAATTTAAATTTCATCTAACGAATTACACAAAATCGCTTTTATTTTTTTTCTCGATAACGGTCGCAAATACGAAAAAATCATACATAAAAGTTTCTTAACAAAACATAAAATTCAATTTTGATTTTAGAATCTACCAGCGGCTCACCGCACAAAAGTTCAGGAGAAGAAAAGGGGGCATGAACCCCGAAAAAATATCACGACCATTTGGCATGCCCAATGATGTAAGCCCTACAGCGTAACCTATATTCCAAATTTCAGCTAAATATCGCAAAAACTGTGGGAGATATAGAGAAAAAACTAAAAAAATCTTAAAATTTCAACACCCTGTAGATCGGTAACGAAACGTTTGCGGACCTATGTTTATATGAACTTTTAGTCATGAAATAAGCCAAAGAATTACCCCCTCCCTTATGTACATGATATATAGGAACACCCTGTATATTTATATTTAATGTTAAGTTAATTGTAAGTAAAAGTTAACAGGCTCGTGATGTTAATAATTTCAAATGAATAAACACAATACTCATTTACATTTCATTCCATTTACAAAATCATTGATTAGGTGGTTTAGCAATTATGTTAATGTTATCTTTGGTCTTTGGTCATTTGTTTGTCAGTTAAAATATCGGGTTAAAAAATACTTCTTGTATATAACATTTAAAAAAATTCAACCATATCCTGAATGACCTTTTTAATTATTGGTTGTTTATCCATATTTGATAATTAGCTACCTACCTTTTACAATTTTTACAAAAGAAAACAGTACCTACTGTACCATAAAGAAATTGTGGTTGTGGGAAGAACTGAATCTGTGATTTTTAGTTAGCAGCTCTGGACATCACGTTTTTTTTGTACCTATTTTACTAATTTTTGTATAATTTAGAAATAAAAATATTCTAATGAAAAGGAATATATATTTGAAGTTTTCTTTTTCCTCATTTTCTTACGGCGGTTACATAGAGCAGCTTAGTTTAACAGCAAAATGCCTTGTTTATTTTCAACTTGAGATTTTTTTTTCTATAAAATGGTATGCACTTCTTAAAATTGTAAAAAGGCATTTTTATATTTTAATACAAGATTCCTTAATTCAACTGTTAAACTTGCAAAGTGTTCCTTAGTGTAAACTAGAGGTCAAATTCCGTCTTGTTATGAAGATATTGTAGATTGAAGATGACCAGACTAATTTTTTGTTAATATCTAAAGTAATTGAATCAATACCAAATTTGGTGTTTTTGGGTTTTGATAACTCGTTTATAGAGGGTCATAAAAGAATGGATTGAGTGGACCCTCTCTTTCAAAGCCACCTAGATAAAAAAAATAGAGCAAATTTTCTCGGAAAATATAAATTTAGACCCTGTAGGACATCAGAATGATAATTGAAAAATTTTGATGGTCACAATTGCGAGTAAAATCGAAAAGTATTTTATTATGTAACGATACAAAGGATGCCTATTTAATACCATTTTGTTTTCTTAGAGAAATTTCAAGACGAACACTTGAAGGGAATTTGCAAAATAAAAAATTAAAATAAGGGTTGCCAACAGATCTGGAAAAGGGTTGTACATACATTTGCAGAATTTTTTTCCTGGGTGTTCCTTAATGATATGCGAATATTTAGAGGTGTAATTCTACATGGAAAATTAATGATAGTGGTGCTTTATAAACTATGGTCCAAAAATGTTCGGTTGAAAAAATACAGGTTGTAAAAAATATGATCTTTTGTAATTATTAAGATGTAGTTTGTTTTTTTCATTTGCTATGTATAAAAATTATTAGATATGAAACTATAAAAAAATGTATATACCAAACATTTTGAAGAAATTTGACAGTGAATGTAGGTACTAAACAGTAATGTAACAAATATTTCATTCAGAAAGTATAAATAATTTTCATATTAAAAAAAAAATGTATGTTTCTAAGAGACGTAGGTAGAAAATGGACATGTTTTCTATTTTCATGTAATAGCAAATAATGTTTTTGTAAAATTATTTTACTGTTGGGGAAGGAGAAGAAGTAGTTAGGTATTGCTGTTGTCCTGACCAATTTCTAAATTCCGGTAATTTTATTCATTGTCCATGAAGTAAACATTATATTATATTTGATATATTATTAGTGTTATCCTAGGTAATATGATAGTATACTTGTTAGTTTTACTGGAAAACTGTATTTTTTCAAGAGCAATAATTTTTTTCAGCTATACTATAACTCGTCCTATAATCTAGTTTTGCATTTTTCAAGAGATAAAAAGCTGTTATTTTTTCAAAGTGGCTATGAAAATTAACATATCCCACGCAACCCACTTTTTTAACATATACAAATTTGGATCATTATAATTACCATGCAAAAATGTACACCAAACCTCATAGCTACTGATGCTTTAGAATAAAACATTAAAAAACGTCGTCAAAAGATCATCTTCCAGCTATTTATTTTATCTTCATATGAAGCTGGAATTGATCCCTACAATTCATTAGAACTTTTCTTATTGATTTTAACCAAAGAACGCTCTGTAGAAATTTGGCGTTCGAATTAAAGGACACCCTGTACAAATATTTGTTAAACTAAATTTGTACAATACAGTAAAATGAAACATATATTTATAGGTGAAAAATTTAAATTTAAACATTTCAAATCCTATTCAATTTGAAAATTACAAAAAATATTTTACCTGAATTTGGCAATGCGCCATCTACTCACTACTTCAGAAAACTAACCTAAGACAACTACATTCCATGTAACAAAAATATTTATCGTGTTACTGAATAAATTAAATACAATTTGTGATGGATTCATCTCAATACATACTAACCAATTTACGACAAGATATTACAGAAAATAATTTGCAATTGAAGGCCATCATTCAGGTAATGAATATTGCTCTACTTTTAAACAACATATGACACGACCCCATTTATTCTTGTCAGGATATCAATGCATGTGTCGGTCCATTGGCAGAACTGCATGCGCTTAACAGCGCGGGACGTTCGAAAATATCTGCTCTAAGGAAATTTATAGACAGATTTGGAGATATCGCAAAGGAAAATAAAGATCCAGTATTACTGAAGGAAGTCGTACTTCAAAGGGAGCAGTTGGCGAGGTAAACATCTTGTTTTTTATTGCTTTGATTGTTGTTAATGGTTACTTTGACGAAAGTAGATTTTTACCAAATATGTATTTTTTATAAAACATAGGTACTCTGTCTGTTACATATTTGTACAGGATTACGATTACAGTTATGTTGATAGGAGAATCAGAGGCGTACCAAAGGGGATTTTGCAAATACTTTTACACTACTCAAATTAAATATTTTTATAGATTTTTAAAATTTATTTTTAAAAACATCTTTAATAACTAATAAATGGGTAGAATAATAGGCCCGAAATAAAGTTTATTTTTTTTGCAAACCCATATTTTCTTTGACGTCGCGAAATCGAACCCGTACTGGCAATTCGCGAATTTTTCCTTTAGTTATGATTTTTCAAGCGATTTGTCGACTTATAATAGGTTAAATAAATAAATAAATAAATATAGAACTGAAAGAAGAATTCTAAAATATATCTATGATGCTGACTATGGAGTAGTCCCACTAAACATTTTTCAGTTTCTGACATGTTTCAGAAACGTTTCCATTTTTCTTGAAACGTTTCATACAAAATCCATGCAACGTTTTGGTAACGTTCTAGAAGCCCAAGATGTCCGCCTCAAAATACGTTTCCAATGAAACGTTTCAAAAAATTGGTTTCAGTAACATTCTTTTTATGTTCCATTTATGCCCTCGATATTTTTGTTTTACGTTTCAGTATATTTTCAGAAATGTTTGAGTAACATAATAATTTTATTACCATATTGTTCTCATAATGCTCTCAACTTTAGATCATTTTCATTTCAAAAGCGTTTTTGAAATAGTATAAATAGTGTGAGTATTTTTTTAAATATCTCTAATACTCCTTTGTGATATTTTTATTTGTATTGTGAATGACTTAATTCGAACTAAAAAAAGTTACATTGTATATTAAAAAAAATAAATATGCTCTTCTAGTTTGGGGATGCGGCAACTTTTACTAAGAATTTCTTTCTTTTTGAGAAGCCACTGAAAAAAGTTTCTAATATGGATTATGAATTTTGCCATTCATCGTACAAATAAAAATATCACAAAACAATATCAGAAGCATTAAAAAAAAACTACACATTTTATATAGTTCAAATACGCTTCTGAAATGGAAATTTTCTAATGTTGAGACCTTCATGAATATGGTAACAATGACGAACTGATAATTAGAAAAAGTTAGTTATGATTATGAATCTTAAAATGGTAGGTACATGAAAAACAAATAACATTACTGAAAAATAATATAAAGTTATAATTTCTTCTACGCATGGTCAATATTACATATATCCTTTTAATAATAATAAATTATACAGCAGAAATAAGGATACAAAATGATATCTTGACAAAGTAAATATCTGTAGGTATACCTAAACTCTTTTATTTAAGCATGCCTATACACATAAACAAATATAAACATTTGTACAAAATATAAAATAAATGACGTCTATTTCACTTGATTCATCCATATTTCAAATAGTTCTCACTGACTAAGTAGTTGCTCTTCAAATTATATCGAAACGTATAGTTGTTGTTCCATTTTCTTAGTTCTTGTCCCTTGTCCTCTTGTCTGTAATAGGTAGTGGGTATAACTATATTTAGGTAGATGTGACGCAAAATTGGAAATCTCTTTACACATATCGTTTTAAACATTTTGCATCAATATTCATTATTTTATATGCACCTTACAATAACCACAACTGCACACACTACAAATTATCACATAAAATAGCGTCAAAGTAAAGATGAATAACAACGAAACCAAGCAAACTGACAAACCGCAAACCTAACCTAACATAATACGAATTGAAACGACACACGGGAAACAAATAAACTCGGGCTGTTACGCGCAGTCTACGCAAGTCACGAACATACATTTTTTCTAGACTTGTGTTATAAATATGCTACCACACATTTTTTTCTAATTATGTCTATATAACAAAGGCAAATGAACTAACGCTTGAGAAGGATTGGGGATTGAGAGCAAAATTTAACTAATGCCGATTGTTCCATAAGATAAGCAAAAATAGCAAAGGGTTGTTCGTCTGTTATGTTTCCGAGATCGAAAGGTAATGTTTCGAGTAATGTTTCAAACTCTCTTCAATTGTAACGTTTCGGCTATGTTTCTCTAAATAAGTTTTCAAGTGCTACATTTCTGTAATGAAACAGAAACGTTTCCAGTTAATGTTTCAAATGTTTAGTAAAACATCTCATTTGCAACGTTTCATTTACGTTTCGTGTTTAGCGGGGTATGCATTAATAATGTGACCAATATGTAATCAATATGCGCACATAAACGATAGAAAAATTTTTTTTGCAAGTGGACTTGCACGTCCAGTGGTAAATTTAGTTATTTATTTTTAGTAGACCAACCCTGAAAATTTTTTAAAGCCTATTAAAAGTATTAATTAATTAAAAATATAAAGTATTTCTGTGGACTATTCAAAACTGTTTTTTTTCATAAAAATAATAATAGGGGACAACAGACAATTTTTAAGTTTTTAAAACTTAGTGTTACGAAACGTCTCATGACAAAATTCTTTGTACGCCATTGAGTAGAATTATATTTGTTAAGAACCAAAAATCTATATTGCTCATAAAATATATCATGCACCTGTAAAATTAATGTCGCTAGTTAAAAATTTCTAAATTTGGTTATACCTTCAGGATGTTTCCAAATATAGTGGCAAATTTAAGAAATAAATGGTAATTTCGAACAAATTTATCTGGCAATATGGAACCGCAAAACAATACAATGCGGAAAAAGGACATTGTCAAAATCGAGTAGGTTGGATTCGATCGGTATTGCATAATTTTATCAAAAAAATAAAATACGTACCAGTTGTTGCCAGTAATTTGTATTTTTTTTTAGTACAATGGATGCTTTTAAAAAAGCAAATTTGAAATCGATGTTGGTTATAGAAAAAGGGGCAAAAGAGGAACTGCTCAAACCGACCAATGAAGAAACCGTTCTTCGCCAAAGACAAAAGCGGGATAAAGAAAGTATGGCAAAAATGAGTTCCAACGTAACGGATCAATTATTATCTATAAGCCGTCAACTAGCAGATACGACAAAACGTAGCGCTGAAACTTTGGAGACCCTTGTGACATCCTCCGATAGTGTTACTGGGACGCAGGAAGAACTGAAATTTACTTCCGGCACGATATCCCAGTCTGGTAAATTGTTGGCAAAATATGGCAGGAGGGAATTCACGGATAAAATCCTCATGTTTTTTGCGTTTGCTTTCTTTATTGCTTGCGTTATTTACATTGTACAGAAAAGATTATTTTGAATTCAAATAGTACATATTCATTTCATTTAACTTAACGGTATTTGTGAGATAAATATAATCGTACTCTACGTATAGTCGTGGACAAAAAAGATTTCCGATCCAAAACTTTTAAAAGACTAATTTTCCCAACTGTCGGACACGTTTATTTGCCATTAAATCTATCTCTCACTTATGCATCTAACTTTTTGTGAGATAATCTAGATTTAATTGGCAAAAAGAATTAGTAGGAGGTGAAAAAAATGGCCACATTAAAATACGAAACTAGTAAAATTCCATTTTGTGCAGAGCCGTAAGCAGTTTAAATCGGAAACTGTTTATTATCCACAACTGTACCAATCACTTGAACGCTATAGCAAACTGCAGTAGGTACTTCTACAAGTAGTTATGTTGGGTTTACCAGGAAACTATGGTAAATTTACGTACATATTTTATATTTTAAAATTGTTGAAAATAAAGATTACCTACTTATACACGGAATTGTGATTCATAATGTGTTAAATTTAAATATAAAATATAAACATGGGTACATCAGCAACATTTTACATAATTTAAATTTTAGCTGTGAATTCCCTTTTTCGTTTTTAATTGTATATTTGCCTAGGTAGGTACCTAATTTATTTTTATTTAAATTAATTCTAAATTTTTATGGTCGCCAATTTGTACATGATGTTGCGAATATTTACCTAACGTCTTAAATATTTATTCATTACACATTTAAACGACCATGTGCAAAATTGAATCGGGGCCTTTTTTAAAATAGGGATCCTGGCAAATGCCCATTTATAAGGTAAGCACCTTTGTCCCTGAATTCGTTATACCACCTATGTATTAATTAATTATTTCAATGGTCCACATTGTATATTTAATAAAGGTATACAGTATAGAAAAAAAAAATTAAAAAAAAAACAATAATTTTATTCTTGTTAAAACCTGAGATAGAGGATTCCAGTCACTACATTTGGCAATACATAGTGTCCAGGAATTGATGGGCAATTTCTGGGCCTTGCAAAAATTACGGCATGAGTTATTTTTTTTATTTAGGCTCAGCTTGAATAGTTATTAGATTCTGAAGTTGTCAGATGAAAATTTTTTGTATATTTAGATAATCTTTGGGTAAAAGCGCATGGGGCAAATCTTTCTCGGATGTTTTGACTCCCAAAAAGATTATATTCTTTCTTTCTTTTTTAATTTGTGTCACCGTTTTTCTCTCGTTCTCAGCATTTTCATACTTTTTCAAGTGAAAAAGATAAATGCTTTAAAAATAAAGATACTACACTATTTCCGACATATCAAATAGTACCTATTACAAACCTGACAATTAGTTCTTTATGCATAACGTCAAATGAAATTTGATACATAAATGACTAATTTTTTATTTCAGATATTTATCTACTTTCTTACTATAAGATATTTGTTGGTTAGGTAAGACTAAATTTATAAAATTAACTCTTCGACTAGGTGGTTGTTTTGACACAAGAGGATGTTTTTTCCAATTTTTATTTTCAACGTGTAGAAATACCAATTACAGAAAATTGCCATTTTCATAATTAAAAAACAATAAATTGGCGTTTTTCTGTTACCCTGAATATTTGGAAATATGAAGCTTCGATATATCTGCATAAATTAATTAATAGACTTTGGATAGATGACAAACTATTTCAAATTAATTATAGGTAAAGCTATTAGGTATCTCTTATTGATTTTCCTTAGCTTGAAGGTGGAAATGGTTTCCAAACAAATAATCACTTGAAATTAACATTAAATTGAAAACAAAGTTTAGAATAGGAAACCTATAAAATAGCTTACAAATCATTTATTTGAAACAATTCGTCATCCAATATCCAAAACCTACTAATTAATTTGTTTGCTATTTTATTGCAAACATCTTCAAAATTGCAGTTATCTACAGATAAAAATACAGAGTGTGCCATTTAACACTCCCGCTGCCAATATCTCCGAAATGAAGAAATTTATTTTAGTTCCGGAAACTGGGATTGTTAGATCCCTCGAACAGCTTCAAATCGTAGTTAGAACATTTTGAAGCTATTCGAGGGACCTAATAACACCAATTTCCAGAACTAAAACAAATTTCTTCATTTCGGAGATATTGGCAGCGGGAGTGTTAAATGGCACACCTTGTATATGACATTTTTTTTGTACATAGGACTGTTATTTCCGAAAATTGTACGAAGTGATTAAGAAACCACCTGTTTGTTATTTTTTTTATAAGAATGGCCACTACCTAAACTACTAAAAATTTCTTGACGAAAATCCATTGTAAAACCGAAAGCTGGTAAATGTGGTGGGTTAGGGCCCTTTTTAATTAAGTAGAAACGTTCCTACTAGTTTCGGCTATTACGCCATCAACAGGGTATGGAAATGACAATCAATGGAAAAGGCTGCATAAAATTCCTAATAAATGACATCCAAATTTTTGTGTAAAGTAATGGAAATATCGATAATTTTTTTTTGTCAATATTGCCACTAAATTATGTCTCGCAGAGACATATTACACCTGCGATTTATATGTGTTTATTTCAAATTGTTTCAGAATTGTTAAGAAATTTCAAATGGTCAAAAGTTGATGAAAAAAAAAAGTTTATACTTTCATTGCTTACCTATAGCTTTGTCACGTATCATTCGTTCATTCGTTACATACATACCACCTTGTATAGATTATTCTGTAGGTATAGCTGTTCAAATTATGAAAAAAAATCAATTCAATAAAAATAACTTATGAAACAATTTTCCTTTATTTACGTACGTTTCGAATAAAAAATTTATTTGCGTATCTTCAAAATATCAAATTTAAATATGTATTTATTAAAGTTATTTACTTCTAATAATTTAACAACAAACGTGACCAAGTAAGTCAATTTTTTGTTGATAATGAAAACTTAGTACAAAAGTACATATTAATTTATATGGTATATTTTTAAAGATATTTATGTGGTAAAACTCCTTAAATACATAGGTATTGCTCTAGCAACTTGTTACAAGAACTAAATGATAAAATAAAAATACTAACCATAAAAAGTTTGAACGAATTTCCCAAGATTTGAAAAACTTAATTAAACTTTGTTCATTATTACTACGTAGTTGCCTTGCTTTTAATTTAAAATATTAATGTGAAATCTGTCTTTAAGTATATCAAAACAACAACAAATTTGTGATTTATGTTTATTTTTCATTTAACCAAGGATTGTATAATTATATGTAATTACGAGTAGATAATACGTGTTTAAACTTTTAACTATAAAATATTACCAATTTATATTTGTATGTTTTATACGTTATCACATTGTTATCAACTTTTGAGAAGATCGTCTTTATAAGAAGACCACAATTAATTGACCATCAGTCTTATATTTTGGGATATGTAAACGCCACTGTTGATTATAGAAAATTGTTATTTCACATCAGTGTTTATATTTCCATATATCTATCTGGTCTATTTCTAATTTCTATTACAATAACCAGGCATTTTTATGTCTTATTATATTTAGAGATTAGAGGCCTGTACAAATATTTGACGATACTTTAATTATTGGAAATTTTTATAGTTTATATTATCAAATTATATTTACAAAGTGGTTAAATGAAAATCGACTGCAACTTTTATAATTTATGAAGATATTGGGGAAATAAAATATGATTTATTATCTAATTGTTCACATTGCATTTCGAAGATATAGGTACAGTGCGTACAATATTTGTTGAGATATAATTCTAAGAAAAGAATAAGCCAATAAAGTTCTCTTATCAGAACTACTGTAACAGTTTACCTCGGCAGAGGCGTGGCTTGAAATTTTCCGTGTTATTTTCAGGGTGATTAAGTCATAATGTCATTAATGTTAAGGGAAGATAGGGCAAAATGGAATTAGCGATTAAAAAAACTTTAAAGGCATATTTACGATGAAAAAAAAATATTTTCAAATCATTATTTAGACCCCTTTTCGGACAGCTCCGGACCGCTGACCTACAAACTTTATCGAGAGTGGATCTTGAAATACCGAAACATTTGGTCATTAACTTAGTTTTTAATACGTTTTCAATCTGTAGTGAGGTAATAAAGCTTTTTAGCCAGATATATGAATGAATAAGATAATTTTTTACATTTTAAATATTAAGAAGTGCCTATTATTTATTTGATAATAAAAACAAATATATAAGGATAATAATTGTTTTCGAATGTTAAGTTATACAATTTAGTATTTTTAAGATTGTTATCGAATTCACTACGATTTATAATTGAATATGAGTTTTTAGTATTACATATGTTCAATTATTCAGTTTGTAGTACGTATACCTTATTGTGTGACATTACTTTTCAATGAGTATAGTACATTCCTATTTAAAATTACACTACCCTCACTCATTCGTCCATAGTTTTGTTATTGAAGTTTTAGGATCCGCTGCACTTTGATTTTGAAACCAATTGCAAAATTCTAGATGACTGGGTAAAACATCAGCTGTTTCGTTTCGACCTTCGAACGCTGTAAGTCCGCCGGTACGTGTCGGGAAGTAGAACGGCGAATTAACAGGAGTTAAGGGGTAATTTGGTTATTTTTTAAAAGGTTGAGTAAATCTTTTTTTTCGATTTTCTATCTTTATTAGGCCTTCCGAATACGTGGTTAAAATTAATGACATGACTGAATCACCCTGTATATAAAGTTGATTTTTTTTTAATTAAAATGTATTTTTATTTCTTTTATAGTAGGTACGGTACAAACCAAAAATAAACTAGAATATAATACAATTATAAACACGCTGGTACAAAAAAAGGAATAAACAAAGAAACATGTATTTAAGTAACTGACTACAGCCCCTAATCGGTAAACGCCACACCGCCAATGTCTTTCTGCCTCGGGTGTCGAATGCGGTTAATTCCAAAAAAGGGACGCGGTGGCATCTTGAAATTTTATCTCTACAAATATCCTACGGACTGTAGCAATACCTCTGTTTTATCCGTTAAAGGAATGTGTTAAAAAGAAATTATTGTTAATTGCTAAGCAATCAATGGTTAGGAAAACAACAAAATATAATAACATAGAAATTAATGATATTGAACTATGAAAATAAAAATACATGTATCTAGACGTACTAAGATTAGTGAGTAAGGGAAGCTCACGGTAAAAAAGACACTCTGATGGTGGGAGGCAAGGGGACCTTACGGTAAAAAAGCCACCCCAAAGAGTTGTTGGACCGATTTTGCAACCTCCACGTGGTACACCTTGGGTAATGCAAACGCAAACAACAAAAAATATCAAATAAAATTTTTATCCCTTCGAATACAGAGTTATTGCTCTAAAGTCAACGTAACTCGAAAACTATGAACTTTAGGATATTGTGCCAATGGAGACTTTTGATCGACAGGTTAAGAGCTGTAACATATAAAAATTTCAGCCAATTTAACTGAAACCACTTTTACATAAGAAAAGTGCGGGGTCCTTTA
>NW_019417740.1:1533-21052 GCF_000390285.2 Anoplophora glabripennis | reverse complement strand
ACCACCGCCATTTTGTAGCTATTTTTATTACGAACAAAATCATGTCCTAAGCATTTTTTCGTACAAAGTCATCCCGCTGAGTTATTTAAAGAAAACTACTAAAAACAATTTTTTTCAAGATTAAATTGTTAATAACTTTTTTTCCTGATAAAATACTTTGTCAGCAAATTAGCCTGTTATTGTACTCATCATTTAAAGTATTCCTGTGTAGTTATTTCCGAGTTATCAAGGAAATGTCACCAATAGTAACTCTTCGGCCTCTGCCGACTGGACTATTATCTAACATTACAGTATTCAAATATAACGTGGCAGATGAACATTTTAAAACCACATTACGGGCTATTTCACTGAATAAAGATTTCAAAGGTCAAAGTTGGTCTAATCCGTAGATGTTTAAACAGATTTATAAAATATATACTAATGCACATCCAGCCAATTTTTTACTCTTTTGTTGTTGAATTTAGTCTGTTTTAAAAAGATAATTCCCCCACTTAAATCACCTAGTCGCGGAAAACGGCAGCCTCTCCACATTGCAGTCTTTGTTCCCTTTATCACTTCCAACATCTTCGATCGAATGTGAGATCCCTGACGTCGTAGTAAGGACCCTGTGTGCTATAATACTCGCACGCTTTTCAATTATTATTCATTTCATATTAATTTGTTTGCTTTTATTTTTTATATTTTATTAGATAGAATCTACATTTTTTTACTACTATCTTTTTGGAAACTAGTAGAAATTCTCCAAAAGTAAGAAATGTAGCTTACTCGTAAGTATCTTGAATATATCAGCATTTATTGTTGTAGTAGTACAATTTTGTCATGACCTTCTATACTTACCATGTATGTATGTATAAACCCAATCATATACTAAAAGTAAGCAATTGACTAATATGTAACTGCAATAATTTTCATTTTGGGTTTATTGGATAGAGGTGAAAAAATTATTAGATATAATTTTCGTAATTTTTCGTAAACACAAAGGACATTTACAAAAACTAATAATAAAAATGTCTAGTAATTTAAGAAAAACTTATGTGCAATAAGGTTCATTAAAAAATCTGCGCATTTAGTTCGCATACATTATCGAAAACGTACTGGAGAATATTAAATTTGTTTTCGGACCGATTAGAACTTATATGCAGCACTGAATAACATTATTGTCATGTATAAGAACATGCATACGTATTACTGCACACGAAGGATTTTAATGTGGTATTATTGAGTTACGATACCCTTTAAATACTTAATAGTAAAATTTTACAAAAAACAAATAGTCTCGAAATATGAAGTCCGGAATAACTGTATACGTAAATAAATATTTATATCAATTTTTCATAAATAAAATAGCAATTCAAGAGTGTATTTAATCATAGATTTTGGATATTTAAGTTTTTTATTTTGATTATTAGAGTAATAATCATGAGAATAATTTATTTATTAAAATGACGGACTATTTCTTTTTTTTAACCACATATATTCTATTCCTATATAAGAAATTATCTATGTTTTTGCATTATACATGCGTTATAGGAGCAAATAAATAAGAATGTTTTGAATTTTAACCTTGACTTATATTATATGACTAAATATGATTTTAAAAATATTGATGTTTATTCTTAAATACATCTAAATAGTAATGTTAATGTTACTTTTACAAAACAAACAGTTGCTGAAGAAATAAAAGAGTCTTATAAATTATACAGGTTGTTTTCTAACTCCATGTCATAAACTTCAAGAAGTGTTGCTTACATAGATTTAGATCAAACAACCTTACCGAACCAAAGGTAAAAAACGCTGATTACAAGGTGTACACTTATTCAAGTAGACATCTTTGAAGGTGTTTAATGTAGGCAGATGAGATTTGACCAGTGTGGTTTAATAATAATTTACTAAATTGATGTATAAACATATCAACAAGTGTCCTGGATTGTTCTTAAAAATTACAGAATTTCGATAAAAAGACCACGGAGTATTCGATAAATTTAACTGGCAATTCTAAAAAAAAGCTTATGCATTAATATACATTACTCTATGAATATTAATTCCAAAAAAAAATAGAAATTTTTTGTTCGACTGCAATAGCTCGTTTTCCATTATTCTTCTTAGAAATAGTATTGTAAGTTAAATGCAACATTAGTACTGTGGAAATTCTTGTGTTCTTCGAGGCAATGATTCCGAGAATTTTTTTAATGAATTGTCTAGCCTAAATTCATGAACGTAGCCAAGAGGGGCAGAAGGGATCGTCCCCCCCCCAATTGTTGCTGCAAGTTTTAAAAAGTGTTTAGGTTTTGAAATTTTATATCGGAGTTGCTGACCTTTTTTTAGAATCAAAGGAAAAAGTGTTTAGGGTTTGAAGTGCGTTTTTGGTTTATTTTTAGAGACCTCCATAGAGCTTGTAGCATGGGCCATCCACGCCTAGCACAAATTCTAACTACGCCCATGCCCAAATTTCATCAATCTAAGCTAAATATCTCTATGGCTATTTGAATAACTGTGATACAATTTTTAAACTGTAACAGTAGTTTTTTTTTCTGATGAAATCATAATATACAGTATGTTTGGTAAATCCTTGCAGGAGGTTATGGTACAAGTGATTTGTGATATATTTCCTTAATATACCATATTCCGAAAACGATTAGTTTTTGATTTACAGGGTGATAAATGTTTTAATAAAAAATATGCAAATTTATAAATATTGCGGAAACCGCTCAGAATATTTTAATAAAATTTTACAAGTTTTGACAATTAACAACAATACATGTTTTACGATAAAAATATTGTTTTTAGTTTCACCAGTGGCGTGCGCACAGGCGCGTCTTTGGATATTTTTAAATAAAAAATGATACGCCACTGGTTTTTCTTAAAATAAAAATTATTTTTGAATTCCTTGTTCAATATGGAAGAGAAAAGGTATCTCGTCTGTTTTTCTTACGATGCACCGTTTTCGAGTAAAAATAAACGATTTATTGCATGATGTAACAAGGAATTCAAAAATAATTTTTATTTTAAGAAAAATCAGTGGCGTATCATTTTTTTCTTTAAAAATATCCAGAGACGTGCCTGTGCGCACGCCACTGGTGAAACTAAAAACAATATTTTTATCGTAAAACATGTATTGTTGTTAACTGTCAAAGCCTGTAAAATTTCATTAAAATATTCTGAGCGGTTTCCGCAATATTTATAAATTTGCATTTTTTTATTAAAACTTTAACACCCTGTAGATCGGAAACTAATCGTTTTCGGAATATGGTATATTAAGGAAATATATCACAAATCACTTGTACTATAACCTCCTGCAAGGAATGCATCGATTTACCAAACAACCTGTATAGGAATATATAGGTACTTCGAAACAGTAACGTGTTGAAAATTAACGTGGCAATATTTTAATAAAAAAGCGTGAGACCCATATCATTTCTAGTGGATTTGTGCGCCTTAAATTTTCATGGAGAAAAAATTGTTTCCAAAATATTCATTTTTCATAAAATTATACTATTATAAAATTTGAAAAATAGAATAGTAGATATCAAATTAAAATTTGAATAGGTATAACTACAAAGAAAATCTAATTTAGTCAAAATTAAAAAAACGGTTGTTTGTATCTATCAGTTGATTATGAAGAAATAAAAATATATTTTTCACAAGTATGTGCAACCGTTTTCGAAATCTCAGAATCGGCAACAACTATTTTTCTGTCTTTATTTTGCAAAGTCTTTAAAAAACAGTATGGATTCCATGCTTCATTATCAAGATATGACCATTTTAATTTTCTCCAGCCACCACAGTTTCGAATACACCCTCAAATCAAATATGCCCCTTATAAAAATAATACATGAAATCCAGAATATATAATTTTACCTTACCTTTAATAATAGTGGATTTTTTACTCTGATCTCTGCAGATATAGATTTTATAAACTAAGAAATATTTGCATTTTTAATGAGGTAGTACACACTATATATAAAGAAATAAATTTGAAATATAGTAAAAACAATTTATTAACTTATTGATACAACACACAACTAATACGGACAAACTGGATTTCCAATTCTTCCAGGAAAGGCAAAAGAATCTACGGCATGCACTCTGCAAATTGCTTTATATCTTCTTCCACCCCCTTCGCCATTGTTAAAACTTCTTCCTCTGTCATACCTCGGCCTCTGATACCCAGTGTTATAATTGTAACCACCACTATCGTATCCACCGAACAATTTCAAAATTCCTTCGGGCCTTGCACCAATAGATACACAAATCGAAGAAAATACAGCCACGCACAAAACAAAACTTATCACTTTGTTCATTTTCGCTAGCACTGTTTTGGACTACCTACTATCAAATAGGTCTCCAGATAAATAGGTTCCAATATTAAATTATGAATTATACAAGCGCGAATATTTATTTAAAATGGCAACGCAAGCGCGCCGGCTGGATAAGTAATATCTTGTTGATATTCACTTCTTGTGTTGGCGGAAGGTCATTTCACCAGCCGGGCATCACATGGACCTTGGAATTGTTATTGTCTTCCTGGCCAAAAGGGATTCTTCTAATATTTAAAACCAAACCACGGACTCTTTAATAAATTACTTCAAATTTAAATTTATACATACGTAAGCGTCTAAGTAAAAGTAAATTGCTTTTGTTATTATTCTAATACACAACTTTTATCGTAGCGCCTAAGCCTACCGCTTTGTTGTTCTTAGTTTACTACTAATAGTGAGCAATTTTCTATTAGTAATGAAGTAAGACTTTTTTTAAATTGAAACTGATAGTAAAAGTGATTTATTCAAAAATAATTAATTTTTTATGTACCTAGTCAGTTTTCACTTCTCATTGTTATGATACATGATAATCCAGTTCGATTCAATTTTTCAATTACATAAGCTTGCATATGGTAATTTTCACTTTACTTTTTAGATAACGTTAAAATTTTATTCATAATATCAATATTTGTGTATACACATGGCTCATCACAATATGTTTAAACTTTATAGTCGTCGCGCAAAATAGGAAAATATTCGCAATTCAATAAAAATAATCTGTTTTTTGGTTATGTAAAAAAGTTTTTATTGTAATTGGGAATAAAAAACATAATATATTGATTTTCTGTAGGTACCTATAGTCTTATTTTACTGATATTTTTCCCTAACTTTATTTTGTAAATAATATAGAGATCGGAATCGTTAGAGCCGGTGCAATGTGGTACAGGGTTGGCTGTAGGTGTTGTTCTCTTTTATGTAATTTTATTCAAACAAAAAGTGACATAACTGTTACCTTCTTATAATTGCACTCTTTACATTGTAAGAATATGTATATAAGAATTTGCATAATAGTATGAAATAAAAAGGGACAGTGGCTATTTTTCTACATTAAACGTTTCCCTTAAAATATACAGATATAGTAGTATGACTTATGATGATTTGAAGTTACCTAAACTCGGCGTAAACTTTCAGCACCCTGTATGCATTAAGAGACTTTGAAATTATGGATGTGAAGATTTCAATTTGTAAAGATAGCTAAGCTCCCTAGCTATCTTTCTTAATTGAAATATTAATCTGAACAGCCTGTACCTCAACGTTAAATGGGCAATGTGTGCTGACATCTCTTTGTTAAAAAAAATCACTAGGTTTCTTAGTAATCTTAGATGTATATTTTCACATTTGAACATGCCTGCCTCTGATCTGAAGTTTCGCATCGATCAATTTATTCAATACGTGTCTATATTTCCAACATACACCTATAGGTTACCTATTAAAGTTTTTGAAAAATGTCACCCCTACATAAATATGTTGGAAACTTCTTATTTAGTTACGATTTTAGTAAAAGTAAAAATTTATGCAGTTACATCAACCAGTGATAAATATACTGCGGGACATTGGCACTAAAAACCCACAATTTAGACGTTACGTTTATTCGAAATATGAGTCTTCTAGTCATTATAAAAAAATAGAGTTTATTTTTAAATATCCAAAAGTCCGAACAACTCGACCCGGAACAGGAACCCCATTAAGTTAGTAAAAGAATGGCCTAAGCCTAAAACTTTACCCCTTTAACCGTTTTTCTTTATTGTATAGTTTTCAACATCGAAACGTCTCAATACATCAACAAAATGGTCCACTGAGTATATTATTTTTTACCAATAACGTGTTGCTACAATTTATAGACAATGTTTATTGTTTATTCTCCCTCATCATATACGTGACCCTTCTAAAATGGACTTCCAGGGCCAGGGATCTTTTTCAAAAACTGATTATACTGATTTGGATAGAACAGATCTGAACATCCATGCCATTTTCTTTTTTTTACGTGTCAAAAGTTATTTTAAATATATATATTTTATACTGTAACATACAAGGGTTTTTGAAATTAGAGGTACAAAATTTATTTTTACTTAAGGGTCAACTTGTTTCTTTAAATAAACACATTACATTACCATTCCACCTGCATAATAAGCAATAACTATTAGTAATTACATCATGTGTAGATGATATCTCAAGTAAACTTATTTTGAGTTATGCTCTAAACATCGATTAGATAGGTACAGGTATAAATAAACCATCATTTATGAACATGATATCATAATTTGCCGCAAAAGTAATGCTAACAGGAAAATGAGTCCACAACTAACTTCGTCTATGTTGTCTTTGCACCATTACATATTTTTTAAATTACTTTATTTTAATTGTTATTTTAAATCGAGTTTAATTAAATAAACTTTCTAGATATATCTTGTCTTATCTTTTTTTGAATGCATGTGAATATAATAGGGAAATATGAAAATATCAAATAGAGCCCGACAGTAGCAACTGCGGTAAAAATATGCTTGAATATAAATACAAAAGAACCTACGATTTTACTATAATTGACATCACTTGAACAAATTGATAACCCTCACCTTGACCTGTTAATGTTAAAAATAGAACATTGAAATATTGATATCAAATTAGATCAATGAAACTATTTACCATGTTCTTGATAAATAACATATTAATTTATCTTCTAAAAACTGGTAAATTATATTGTATATTGTAAATAAAGTAAAATCAAATTATTGATTTGTTACCATACTTTTTTCAAAAAATAAAAATGTACTAAACTGGAAGTAAAATTAATTTTTTTGTACAGACATCAATTTCTTATGGAAATTCAAGATAATCTCAAAAATAGAGACCGGAAATAAGAAAAACCGTCGAGACTATTGACATGTTTCAAAGACTTTCTGCCACAAAATGAGTTCCAATTAAATAAAAACTGCCCCAAATGAATGCATATTTATTCATTATTTTAAAACTACAGGACAAAAATGTGAAAATGTGCATAAAGTGACCAAAAGTATAGATTTATTTAAATTAATATGTTGCGGAATAAATGAATTTTTAATTCTTTTGTAAATTTATAATTTATCAAACCATTTTTTTATTTTTAAACTTTGCTTTACCTACAGGAAATTTTGTTTTCTTAATACGAAAAAATATAATAATGTTTTCATCTTCCTTCCTCGACTTTTCTTCATGTCAAAATTATTTGAAGTAGTATTTCTGCATTTGTGTGATCTTCGGTTGTTACTTTTTATGTGTCAAAAATTGTTAAAGTGTATAAGAACATTATATATACAGGGTGATTCACAACTTATCAAAAAAAAATTGGGAAACGAAAAAAACTATTTCCAATCGTTGGCCTACTAAAGTCTCTAACGTCATTCGCGTTGTTCGTTGTGGGATTCAGAATACTGAAATCGGATTTTAGTCTTATCGTTGTTGCGATAGTGTTTACATTGGTTTTTCAAGTGTCAAAAATGGCTACATGTATTCGTGTATACCAACTCTGAGTTGATGGATATCGTTTTAATGTATGCTGAAGCAGGATAAAATACTTTAGCAACTTCTCGTCTGTGCGCAGTACGATTTCCCAGTAGACATGTGCCAAATACAACTACTTTTGCCGCGGTAGAGATTGTTGAAGAGAATCCTCGAATAAATACCAGAGGCAAATCGCTCATCAAGTGCAAGAAATGCCCCAATCAACAGTGTGGCGTTCCATACACGAGGTCCTTTACTTCTTTTTTTGGGGATATTTAAAAAAAGAAGTGTACACTATTGATGATTTACGCGAACGTATCAGAGCTGCTGCCAATAACTTGTTCAAAACGGACAAAAACCAGAAACATTTGCGTTAGTTTGTAGAAACTGGGTAAGACGGGTCCAAATGGGTTTACACGTCGGTGGACAAAATTTTGAACAGTTGTTATAACATCAGGTATGTAAAATTATTTTATTAATTAAAACCACAAATTAATTTTATTAATTAATAATATCAATAGCGGCAAAAGCAATTGAATTAGCTGATATAAAATAGGTGTTATATTCTTTCAATTTTTTGTCCGTTAATTTTTTATTACAATTTGCCGCCGTGCCGGTCGCCGACTGCATGCTTTGCCTTGCGTAAGGTCAGGTTTTACAGTAGATCAGTTTCCAGTGCCGTGTAGAAGTGTATTTTTAAATCATTTTCGAACTGCCCTTTTTTATTTTTTATAAGAGTGCTGTATACATTCAAATTTTTTTTTTGTATAAGTTCTGATTCACCCTGAATAATTGATAATATTGATCTTTTTTATTTTAAATACGAAATTAGAATATTTTAATAGTACGTCTTGTCAGAAGAAAAAAAATATTTTTTGCGTAGAAAATGTCTATTTCATACAAATAAAATATGACAAAAAAATTTATTGAGAAGAGTTATTCGCAATTAAAATTTCTGTCGATATTCTAAATTGGAAGTTCATATTAGTTATAGATTTGTAAAATAATAACAGATTGCCACCAAATTTTGCACATTAACATAATCAAATTTTTCCCTATTTTTTCTACAAAAAGCACTTTCACAATATGGAGAAATCCAAAAAATCATTGTAGGTAGGCCTATTTCTTCCAAATTTGGGATATTTTCCTAAGGAACAATTTCTTCAATACTGTGGTGCTTTGTGCTCGAGGAATTCTTCCGAGGGCTCAATGAGGGGGAAATATTCATCTAGACCTACGCAGATGACCTTGTCATACTCATTTTAGGAAAATTAGTGACTTCACTCAGAGGGTCCCAAGCATAATAGAAAACTTATGTGTCTGACAGAAACTACGGGTGTATCCATTCCAAATCGACCTAGTTTTCTTCATCATCAGAAAGCAGAAACCACTGAGATTCAAGCAGCCGACTATCTTCAGTAAAACTGTTCAGAAATCACGAAAGGTTCAATTTTTACAAGCAATTAGGTACAAAAGGCCACTTCGTCATTTTGGATCTGCAAGAGGCTTTTTGGCAAGATGACACAATTCAATGAATTTTAGTTAATGATCATTTGATAATTAGTGGATATCTGGCATAATTACAATCTACAATTATCTAAGCCCTTTGAGTGTATTGAAACACAACACAAAACATTAATATTTCCTTCTTGAAATCCTTAATAATATTATAGAAGTAGGTACTATATTGATGGTCATTTTTTCAAATTTACAAATTAAAAATGTTTCTCTCCAGGGCGCAATTGTGGGACACACTATATTATGATAGAAATTTATTTCTTAAACTAATCTAAGATAAGAGAATCGTCCTCTTTATTATTGAAGCGTACATAAGGATATTGTATATGTATACAGAGCGGTCTCTTCCATGACAAAAAAGCTATCTTTACAAATATTGGAAAAAGGCAGTTTTTTGCACTAGCTGTTATAAGTCGTTGAGATATAAGCACTGAAAGTCTTCGAGTGAACACCCAATATAGACAACATATATTAGTAATTTTACTATTCTATAATTGCTGTACACGAACTAATAAGAAAGTAAAAACTTAAACGTGATAAATTACAACCCTGTTTTATAATCTCCTAGCAGACACAGTGGGGTTGAAGTTCCCATTGCTTTAAAATTATCATAGAGTCATAGACCGACAACAATAAACGAAATACATTACTCATATCCTCGAGAGAAGTCACACTTGCTAAATAAATTAATATTTACATGAAATATTGGACGCGCGGTTGAACAAAGCGAAATTACGTATTTCGTGTATAGTATTTGAGTTGAATTTTAAAGATAATATCTTGAAGATGCAAATATGTATATGCATAGTGCTACTATTGTACAGTGCGTTCATGATGAAAGGAACAAAATTCAGGTAATTATTTTGTGAAAAAAACGCTCGGATGCGTCGGTTAGTATTTTTAGTTGCAGATTTTTTGAAGAAAATTTTAGGTACACAGGGTGTCCCAAAAAGAACATAATGCAGTCATCATTGATTTTTTTTAATGGAACACCCTGTATATTATGTCATTTTTGAATTGTACGGTAAATTCTGAACACTTTTTGTATATCATACCATATATCTAAAATCAGCGGTTTTCGTAATAATGACGTTTGAAAATTGATATTTTGAAATACACACAAGTAATTAAATAAAATGTTCAAATTGAACAACCTTGAACATTTTTTTAAAAAGACAACAAAAACAACCCGGTTGCCAAATTTTATCTTAAACAAAACAATTTTCTTCCTATTAATAGTTTTTCATTCCTTGACCCCTAGACCATTTTGATGTAGTATTTTGTGATAATAAAAACCAAACTCATCGGCTTTTAGTTTGTCAGGGTGATTTTGTCAGTTTTACGTTTTATTTAAAAAATGCGTTTATCTGAGAAAGAACGTATTGAAGTACTTATGGTGAGACAGAGTACGTACTCAACAAGAAGTGTGTAATTTATTTAATATAATCGACCTCCAATTACTAGATCTACTGTCAGCAAAATTGAATTGAAATTTGCTGAGCACGGCCACTTTAGAGATTTACCTAAAGGAAGACCAGCAGAAATATCAGAAGATTCTAAAGTCGACGTTTTACTAAAAACTGTAAATAATCCCCACAATCTCCAGGAATTGTAATTTGTCATCCTGATCTGTGTCACAAATACTCCGAAAAAATAAATATCGTCCTTATAAGGTTCAGTTGATACATGAACTATTAGAAGACAATTTTGACCGAAGAACGCAGTTTTGTGAGCAGATAATTGAGATGAATAATCAAAACTTAGATTTCATCCGAAAGATTATTATTTTTTCTGATGAGGCACTTTTGTTTTAAATGATCACGACTGAAAATCCACATTGGACACACACCAGCATCGTTAAAAAATAAATGGTTGGGAAGGTATTGTCGAAAACCGAATTCGTGGACCTTACTTTTTTTTAAGAAAATTTAAATGGAGAACTCTACTTAGACTTTCTTCAGGTTGAACACATCCCCGCTTTAGCTGTTGTGTTTCCTAATCCACAAGATCCAGATATTCCCCATAATGACATATGGTTCCAACACGATGGAGCACCTCCTCATTTTGCAATTGCAGTTCGGCAATTCCTTAACTTATGTAACTTTCTTTAATAAATGGATTGGACGCAGAGGTCCTATTGAGTGGCCACCAAGGTCACCGGATTTAACCCTTTTAAATTTCTTCTTATTTGAAATCTAAAGTGTGCATAGACCAAATAATCTTGATGACCAGGATGACCTGATATAAGACTTATTCCAGTAGAGGTAATTGAAAACGTTCAACGGGAAACAATCCTTCGACTACAAAAATGAATTGAGGTAAGCGGACAAAATATTGACCATTTATTATAAAACAATTGTTACTTAAATATGTTTCATGATTAAACATTTTTTTCCATATATCACATTTCAACCATCATTATTACGAAAACCGCTGATTTTAGAGATATAGTTATACAAAAAGTGTTCAGAAATTACCATACAATTCAAAAATGGCATAATATACAGGGTGTTCCATTAAAAAAAAATTCAATGATGACTGCATATGTTCTTCTTGAGACACCTTATATACAATTTTCTTATGTCCAAAAATCCGCAACTAAAATTACTAATCGCCGTGTCCGAGCGTTTTTCCACAAAATAATTACCTGAATTTTAAACGTATTTGCTCCTTTCATCATGAACGCACTGTATAATTGTGTGAAACTAAAAAATTTCTTATTGTTAGAGTAACTCTAACAATAGATTTTATTTTTATCTACAGTAATTTGTATTCATATTACAACTTCCTATAAACGCAATCCTTAAATGCTTATCTTTTACATATAAAATAAACTGTACCTACAAATATACGCACAGTTGTATAGATCGTTATATTAAAAGATTGTTTCTCTACGAGTTGAGAGTGTTTACAGTTTACACCATGAAAGTTGTAAAAGTTCTTTCGATGTGTTTGTTAATTTTTGGTTTAGTTCACCTTACTTTGCAAATACCTTTATCGACAATTTTTAAAACAAGTTTTCCAGGAAAGTCTCACAGAAGAGACCTCGATGCATCAGCAGGAAGTAGAAGATACAAAGAAATATGTTTGACTCACATGAAATCTTATAATCCGTTCTCGCCGAAACTTATCTGTGGATAACAAACATGTTAGCGAAATAACCATTTTGCTGTATGTATTTGATTTATATTTTTTTGTTAAAAAAAATCCTTCTTTAAAATAATTAGATCTAAGGTAGATATGTACGTACTACTACATTTATAATTTTTACTTGTATCTATATTAAAGTAATGAACCAAATTCTGCTACTTATTTTTATAAAAAATACATTGACTATTTCTGGTTGTTAGTTTAATTTAATTATTCGTATGATCGTATGTAATTATTATATTAAAAAAAACATAAACGATATTTCTTTAAAAGTTATCAATATTCATCTAGTTTAATTCATTTATATTGCCTAAAGTGATTACAAGATATATAAAACACAATTATTATGTATTCAACGTTTATATATTATATTTATATGTTTATGGTCTACCTACACTGCATTAATTGTATAAAATGTATCCCTGTATCTTCATTATACCAGAATTAAGACTTGCTTTATAAAAATGTTAGTGATAAGAGTCCAGTCAAATTAAATCATAAACCCTAAAAACTTAAATCAATATTATTATACATTTTATTGCACTTTATGACGATGAAGAATGATAATATCAAAAAAAAAATAATTCGAAAGAAGTGACGCTAAGTTGGTAATTGCAAATAACTGGCCAAATTATGTGTTTTTTCACTGCTCATCAAAATCTAGACCACGGTCCGTGCGGACCGTGAATCTGGACGACCGACGACCTATTAGAAAATTAATTAAATTACCTACAATTTTAGGTACGTACCTAAAGTACAGAAAAATAAGTTTTCGAAAATTGCGCATTATTATTGCATGTAAAAAGCGATGGATATTGATAAAATTTATGGAAAAGACAGTCAGTGTGCCAAAGGTCGATTCGATTGACCGTGAAATTGTTGCTTCAAGTGCCTATATTTGTTAATTCATTTCATTCGTTTTTTTTGCAACTAATTGTTTAATTACTATACCTTAATTTTAGAAGTTAATATCGTAGATATAAATTCTAATTGCTGCAAAGAAAGTAAAGAAACGTACCGAAAATGAGATATTTCAAAAAGTTGAAAGTGAGTTGCTCTTTACTACTAACAAAGTAGGATGTACAAAACAACGTCATAAATAAATTATCCCAGGGTTAGGCAAACACTGCTTTTTGCATTAAATAGAGCTTACGCTCATTGTCATTGTTCTTAACTGTTGGTCCGTGGACCCCTAGATGTCCGCCACCTCTTCTCAAGGGGTCTACAAAGTTTTTAGGAACATTTAATCACTAATATCAACATGCACTCTCTTATGTCAGAATGCAACTTATTGTTTATCTCTCCAAATTTACGTTCAGTATACAATTTAGAATTAATATTTCAAACTCATTTAAACTGGGACTTAGTAAGTCACTGGGGGTCCGCAACAACAAAAAAATATTGAAAGAAAGTCCGCGTGTCGTATAGTCTACGCGAGCCGACTTCAGATTTCGACTATCTTTCGAATCCATGTTCCAACGCCCGGATCAACGCTCCAGGACAAGATTTCTACGCAGAAAACGAAGCCAGTAAAATATTCCACAATGTTTCCAATCCCGAGGCCGAAGCCGCCGTCAGCAGCGAAAGTAATATATTCGACAAGGTTTCCAATCCGGAGACTAAGTCCGCAATCAGCAACCTTACCTACGCTCCTATCATCCAAAATCAAATCAAAAGTGATAATTTGCATAACGTTTCCAATCCTGAAGTCGAAGCCACCGTCAGAAGCAAAAGTAAAATTTTCGACAAGGTTTTCAATCCGGAGACTAAGTCCGCAATCAGCAACCTTACCAATGCTTCTATCATCCAAAATTAAATCAAAAGTCATAATTTACATAACGTTTCCAAATTCCAATCCTGAAGTCGAAGCCGCCGTCAGAAGCAAAAGTGAAATTTTCAACAAGGTTTCCAATCCAAACCTCAAAATTTAGCACGAAGCTTCAAGTCCGGTTTTCAGCATCGAAAACCGAATCAAAAGTCATAATTTGCACAACGTTTCCATTCCCGAAGCCGAGATCGCCACCAGACCGGAAGAACAAAAATCGACAAGGTTTCCAATCCACCAGTGAAACGCCGCAAATCGCCGAAAAAGCGCCCCCTGGGGACGGAGACGACATGGACCACATCGAGGACGACAAATGGGAAGCCGACAACGAGCCAGCAGCCGCCTGCCCACGAGAGTCACGAAATCAACCCATTTTCCGACAGCATTCCGCGCCTGCAGGCACCGATTCGGAAGAAGAGGAAGAATGGCATAAAAAAACGGCTATCAACCACATACTTCTATATTATACAAAGCATTTTGAAAGGGAATTGAAGCCAAAAAGTGGGGGTGTTGCACTTTGTGTGCTATACGCACGCGCTATGATCATTTCCCCATTGGTCAGTTTGTCGGTTAACGTCATTGTCATTTCCGAAGGTAAGTTATGTTATGAACAGAAACCGAAAATGATTTGGTAAACAAAAAAAAAGGAGAGGAAACGAGGCAGACCCATAAAAAACATGGGACCAAGTAGTGGCAGAAGACTTAAAAAAAAGAGGAACAAACTGGCATGAAGCGATGAATCTAACAAAAAATAAAAAAGAAGATTTGTTTATAAGTAAAAATGTATATCTTTCACATACTTCATATCTTTACACCCTATGGATTTGGATACCATAGACCTTATAAACTACTGGAATCGCCCGCGCGCCATTATTCCATGGCTAGAAATTGGCCTCAATGATTTGGGATCGAGGGGGATTATCCCTCTTTATCCTGCCTCATCTCGTGTAGNTCCGACAGCATTCCGCGCCTGCAGGCACCGATTCGGAAGAAGAGGAAGAATGACATAAAAAAACGCTATCAACCACATACTTCTATATTATACAAAGCATTTTGAAAGGGAATTGAAGCCAAAAAGTGGGGGTGTTGCACTTTGTGTGTTATACGCACGCGCTATGATCATTTTCCCATTGGTCAGTTTGTCGGTTAACGTCATTGTCATTTCCGAAGGTAAGTTATGTTATGAACAGAAACCGAAAATGGTTTGGTAAACAAAAAAAAAAGGAGAGGAAACGAGCAGACCCATAAAAAACATGGGACCAAGTAGTGGCAGAAGACTTAAAAAAAGAGGAACAAACTGGCATGAAGCGATGAATCTAACAAAAAATAAAAAATAAGATTTGTTTATAAGTAAAAATGTATATTTTTCACATACTTCATATCTTTACACCCTATGGATTTGGATACCATAGACCTTATAAACTACTGGACTCGCCCAACTGTCATTTTGCCTATATAAACGGCAATCGCTCAGACGTGTGCGAGAGAGATGGAGCTAGTAAGGGCTTAAGCTTCGTTCACAGAATTTCGATTGCAGCGCGCTACATTTAATTCAACCAATCAGCTAGCTATACTCTATTCCTTACCCCTGTTTTCTGTTGGGCCGTCTTCAAAGACTATAAAAATAATTTAGAGACTAAAAGACAAAAAATTTTAATTTTTTCCAGTAGTGTACGTATGTAAAAGGGTTTATTATATTACTGTCCTAATTACAGTACAATATTTGAATTGTTTTAGCTATAATATTCCAAATAGTTTTTATAATGCCTTATTTATGTATTTCAAAATTTATTTTCCTCATATCGTAAACTCGATCGGTTAAAATTACTGCAAGCTCTTCTGACGTAGTTGTTTCAAATATTTCATATTTTCTTGCTTTGCAGAACTATATAAATTGAAACTATGTCGATGCTTTCTTCGTTCGACATATTATTTGAAGAGAATTTTTGCTGGAGCACATTATAAGTACATTTCAGTTAAAACTTTTTCTTTATATTCGGTTTGATGTTAAAAAATAATTTAAAGAGTAACACATTTAAAGCGGCAAAATTTTGACGTTAAAATGACATTTTGAGGATGGGGGAAATAATATGATCTAATAAGTTATCATCAAAGACAACTCTACTTGGTCATTACTCATTATTTTCAGAAAGATGCGAAAAGTATAAACATGTTGGTACCATCATAACTTCTTCCCTACCTATGAAATTTAATTTTTTTCTCCACTTAAACGTCTCTACGCAATTTATCGCAGAACACGATTGCGCCATATTTAGTTTTTACGAATCTTTCACATACACTAACTAAATCACACAAAAATTCAAGAAATCAATCAATAATGTCAATACATGACATTTACTTCAAAGTTTGTTTACGGCATTTTGTACCGGTAGTTTCCCTTTATATATTTTTTGCAAATGTCACAAGAAATTATTTTTATAACCTGTGAAATTACAAAGCCCGCTATACAGGGTGTCCCGGAAATGGTGGGCAATCTCTCGGATATGGATAGATAATGAGAAAATAATGTCACAAGTTCATATACAATTTTTTCCTCCGGGCTCACCCTGTAGAGTTATTAGCTCTTGAAGTTGAGAATTAAAAATGGTTTTTTTGCTGTAACTTTTGTATTTTTCAATAAATTTTGAAAATTTTTTGGCTGGATCTATAATTTTTGAAGCTGCTTTGGATGATAATATGAAATCCTCGATAATAATTATGGGGGCCCGGGGGCAAAGCACCCCCCACCAAAATTTCTAGAAAAAAAATTTTTGTTCCACTATACCCCAAATTTTCCATCATTTTATAAAAATTTATGGTATTTTACGTAAAAAAGGTATACTTGTTGAATATCCATAAAATAGATATTTTTTGAGATAAACCCGTTTAAAGAGGAAGGTACCATTTAATTTGAGACATTTTATTTAATTGAAACACAGATTTAATCGTGGTTGGCTTTGACATGTCAGAGTATGCCAAAGGCAATTAAATTGTCAAACTTGTCAAATACGTAGTTTTAAATCTAAGACTCATCTCATAACTCATAATTTGTTATAAAATATGGAGTATTCCAATGAAGAATATGCTGATATGCATTTAATGTACGGGCGGGCTCTTTGTAATGCTTCGGCAGCAAGAAGATTTTATCAGCATTCTTATCCTAATAGAAGGATTCCGGATCGCAAAACTTTCGAACGTATTGATCAAAGATTAAGAGAAACTGGTAAAATACGATTACTATTATTAAACAAAATGGATATTAAATAAATTTTAATGTCTTTAGGTCAGTTTGCTCCTGTTACTGCAAACAGGGGTGCCCCGCGAACAGCACGTACAGTTGAAGTAGAGGAAAATATACTGGACGAAGTTGCTGCTCATCCAACAGTTAGCATTAGGTCATTATCTTCTTTTACCAATGTTCCAAAGACCACTGTTGCAAGAATCCTTAGAGAACAGCTTCTTCACCCTTACCATATCCAAAAAGTGCATGCTCTTAATCCTGATGATTTTCGTGCAAGAGTACAGTTTTCTCAATGGTTTCTTCAGAGACATGAGCAAAATCCTATGTTTACGAGATTAATTCTGTATACTGACGAAGCAAGTTTTGGGAGGAATGGAGTTATTAACTCCCATAATTTACATTATTGGTCTGATGAGAACCCACACGCTATTATTGAAACTAGGCACCAAAGACAATTTTATGTTAATGTTTGGAGTGGAATTATTGGTCCTTACTTATTGGGTCCATTTGTGTTACCCCCTAGACTGAATGGTCAACGTTACCTAGATTTCCTTGTGCATCAATTACCACAACTGTTAGAAGATGTTGATCTTGAAACCAGAAATGCACTGATATTCATGCACGATGGGGCGCCGCCTCACTTTAGTGCTGCAGTAAGGGACCATTTAAACGAGGTATATCCTAATCGCTGGATAGGTCGCGGTGGACCTATTCATTGGCCTGCCCGAACTCCAGATATGAACCCACTTGACTTTTTCTTTTGGGGGCACTTGAAAAATCTTGTTTATTCCACACCTGTAACCACTAGAGAAGAATTAGAAGAAAGGATTTTTTATTGTGCAAATGAAATACGACAAAATCCTGAAATGTTATGGAGAGTGCAACAGTCTTCTGTTAAACGAGCTCGTATTTGTATAAGAGAAGGTGGAACTAATATTGAGAATTTATTATGAATTATATTAGTTACAAAATTTTGATTGTCATGCACTTTTCGTTTAGTTAGTTTAGTTAAGTCCAAATTCTCATAATTTGGAACACTGCTATTGCAAATTATTTGTCCTTTATTCTGATATGTAAAAGCCAACTACGATTAAACCTGTGTTTCTGTTAAATAAAATGTCTCAAATTAAACAGTACCGTTGTCTCTAAACTTGTTTTTCTACAAACGTCATTAAGGTATAATTTTAACGCATGCTGTCAGTCAATTTCATTTTATGATACTAGTGTTAAAAGTGAATTATTTTTAGCACTAGTGTTAAAAGTAAGTCATGTGATTTACCTTTAAGACCACTGTTATAAAATCACACTTTAGAAACTGTCAGTACACGTTAAAAATTATACAAAATTATATTTTATGGATATTCAACAAGTATACCTTTTTTACGTAAAATACCATAAATTTTTATAAAATGATGGAAAATTTGGGGTATAGTGGAACAAAAATTTTTTTTCTAGAAATTTTGGTGGGGGGTGCTTTGCCCCCGGGCCCCCATAATTATTATCGAGGATTTCATATTATCATCCAAAGCAGCTTCAAAAATTATAGATCCAGCCAAAAAATTTTCAAAATTTATTGAAAAATAGAAAAGTTACAGCAAAAAAAAACATTTTTAATTCTCAACTTCAAGAGCTAATAACTCTACAGGGTGAGCCCGGAGGAAAAAAATTTATATGAACTTGTGACATTATTTTCTCATTATCTATCCATATTCGAAAGATTGCCCACCATTTCCGAGACACCCTGTATATGATACCACATCTTCCACATACGGCGAAAGGTCAAACATAGTTTTTTTTTATTTGAAAAATAATACCTACCTAGGGACAATTTATATCTAAAACCGGCACTGCTTCAATGTGACTAGCTTTGCTTTGTATATTTAATAAAATAAGACTTGATATTTAGCATAAATATTAGATAATCAATTTGGTACCTTGAATTACGAAACATTTAGGTTAATATGATTGATATGATTTATTTTTATTATT
>NW_019417740.1:0-838 GCF_000390285.2 Anoplophora glabripennis | reverse complement strand
ATTTAATAAAATAAGACTTGTTGATATTTAGCATATGTTAGAAAATCAAATTGAATCTGGTAGGTACCTTGAATTACTACGAACATTTAGGTTAATATGATTTATTTTTATTATTATTTATATATATATAAGTATTAGTTAAGGTTTATGTATATTTGTACGTAATGTGTATTTTTATATGATTTTTTGTGAAGATGTATTTCATTTTAAATTTCAAAAAATGTTTGCTGTTTTATGTAATAAACCATAAACTCATCGGGATTCAGTTTTATTGTACCTATTTTATTTCACATTCATTATCTAACATTCTCATAAATTACAATTAACAAATTGTATAATTAGATAGGTATATAAAATAATAATTGATCATTTTACTATGTTAATAGTACAATTATTAAATTTCATTTAAAATAATCCGCTAAATTTTCGGGCTTGCGCAAAATTAACAAAGTGCAACATGTTCACTTTTTATCCCCCATTTTTGGGAACAAGGTCATTAATGTAAAAGATATGTAGTGCTTAGCATATGAGTAACTAAATAAGAGGGTTTATTTCCTTGTCTTTCATAGAAAGCATCACTTGCTCCAGACGCAACTGGCGCCATCTTACACCCGTCCTGTGAACAAATAGCAGCTGCAACACATAACAGAAACTGCAATGACCGTCTTTGGTTTGAGAATGTAATTCAAAAATTGTGCAATAGATGTCACTGCGTAATATGCTTTATTACGTTGCACTTGGCGGCAAATTTAAATATACCATAATATTCAGAGTGCAACTTATATGTATATGGAATAAAATTCAAATTCATTGACAACAAAGTTTTGTAAAAAAAAAA
>NW_019417739.1:132594-167083 GCF_000390285.2 Anoplophora glabripennis | reverse complement strand
GCGGTTACTGAAAAATTGGTGGATTTCTTGCTACCGCAACAACCGGTTATTTTCACTGGTAGAAGTGGTAGATCGTAGTTTTTAAGCTGTCAATTGTTAAAATTAGATCTATGTTTTGTGATTAGATCAGAGTATCAGTAAAGTTGAGGTTAGATTACTGGCCAAATTTTTTGGAAATGGAGGTAATGTAAAATATATGTATATATGACTGTTAAATAATTATATTTCTTGTGTTACGTAAATAAACTAGTTTATTATTCTGATTTTGTAGGATGACAAAATTCTATATTGCGCTCATTGCAATATTGTTCTTGGTAATACGAATGATATAATTGCAACAGACATTCCAAATAATCACGTTTGTTTTAAAAAATATTCCTCTCTGGAAATTGATTATGAAAATGGACATGTGTGGGAAAAGAGTACAGAGTCTGCAATAAAGGAGCCTTGTACCTCAAAGGTAAGCAGTGATCACTCTCAAAGCTGGTCAGAAGATAATGCGAAATTATTAATCTCGGGGTATAATAAACATAAAGATAAATTCAGTACTCCAATGTTCAATAAAAAGCAAATATGGGAACTAATCAGTACTGAAATGCAAAAGTATGGAGTCAATAAATGTGGAGGTAAATGCGATGAAAAGTGGCGTAATTAAAAAAAAACTTATGACAGAGTAAAAAATGAGAAAAATCAAACGGGAAATGTCAATAGTCACTGGATTTTTTTTGAAGACTTTGTAGATATTTACTTTCATGATCCCCATTTTAACCCAATTTTAACAGCATTAAGCAGTGGTGCAATAAAAAGAAAAACCAAACAACTTGAAGAGGGGAGTAGTACTGACGAAGAAGAAAGAAATAAAGAAAATAAACAGAAGAAAAAGAAAGGAATTGGTGACGGAAGGAGAACTATGTCAGCCTACGACATAGAAAAAAATAGGCAAAAACGGCATGAAGAAAAAATGGAGCAAAAAGAAAGAATGTTTCAGTGGTTACAAGATTATTTGAAAAAAGAGGACCAATAGATTATTTTATTTTAACGAGTCTGAAGTATATGTACTTAACATTATTTTGTTGTTTTTGTTAAATAGTGTATGTTCCTTTGTTTTGTAATAATATGTAAAATAAATGACTGATAGTTTAATAAAATGAATATATTGCACATACAAAATTTATTACAAAAATATAGTTGTTACTGTACAATATTTAAGCATATATTATTTCTTTTTATTATACCTAATCGATGCCTTTCTCGGTCGGCTTCCCTAAATCCATGAATTTCTTCAATGTTCTCATCATTAATAATTCCGAACTCAACATCTATGATGTCATTTTGAATTATACAAATATTATGTAGAATACAACGTACATGCTGTGATATACTGTGGTATCCATTTAATGCTTTGTACATCAAGCAGGTCCTTAATGCACCTAAATCTTTTTTGTAGTAAATTGAAAGCTCTTTCGATGGTACTTCTAGCTCGAGACAATAAGAAATTGAAATTTTTTTGTTGGTCTGTTAAGTGACCATTATCTCGATATGGAACCATCAGCTGTGGAAGACAGGGGTAAGCTTTATCTCCAATTAGATATGTATTATTTGGAAATTTGTCATGTCTGTCATTTATGAATGACCAGACCTCACTTCTTTTTAGCACCATGGCATCATGAGTAGATCCCACTTCTCCTGCATAACAGTTAGTGAATTTTAAAGCATGGTCACAGACGGCCTACAATACAAAGAAAATGAATTAATTATATAATCAAAAAGTAATTAAGATACGTTTTAAATAACCAACGATTTCTATTAAATGACTCATAATAATCATACATTAGAAAGAAATGCATTAATTATACTTACTTGTAAAACACATTTTTTCTGCAAATGTATGATAATCCATGTTCTTTTGGTTTCGAAATTTTAATATAACTCCCATCTATAGCCCCAATTGTATCTGGAAATCCCATCTGCCTAAATCCTTCCTTAACTACATTTAAATTTTCTTCATTAGGCCAAGTAATTATACTTGGACCTAATTTCAAAAGGGCCTTCGTTACTCTACGAACTGCTCTTAATGCTGTTGCTTTTCCGACACCAAACCTACTAGAGATGGATCCAAAATATATAATATATATTTTATTACAATTTCATACAAAATTTAAGTAGTTACCTATAAGAATCAGGAGTTCCAAAATACCAAAGTGCAATTAACAATTGGGTTTTACCAAATATAGTGTGCCGCCCGTTATCTATAACTTTGGAAGCTATGTCATCCTGAATTGCAGTCAGTATATGGTTAAAGGTAGCCCTGTACATCCGTAAAATTTTGTCTGAACTCTTCTTCACAATAACCATCCACAACGTCTTGTATATAATTTGTGATTTTGGGACGAGGAACTGCAACAAGTTTTTTTTTTTGCTAAGAATAAAGCCACAAAATTAAAGAGTCAATCCTTTTAACATTTAGTACAACTGTATTTACCTATTGGCCCTCGAACGTTCAAGTCCTCATCACTTGAAGTATCCGACTCTAATAATAACTGATTAAAAATAAAAACGGCCTGATTATTCAACATCTCGTCAAATGTCAAGTCAATGACAAGGTCAATGAACAATGAACGTCCCATTACAATTATCAACCAATTCCGGTTTGCTGTCATTTTTCCAGTTACCAATTCGGTTCCTTTGGTGAGGTAACGGAACATATCCTAACAGTTTTCAAAATACAGCGAGTATTAATATTAGGAAGTTTCATCACAACGTGACAACAGCGCTTAACCTAATGCTACACAGCTGATGCACACCACGTGTGCACGCGACAGAACGGAATAACAAAAATGTAAACAACTATTATTGTGAAATATTTAGCAAATTTCAAGACAATTGTTTTCCAATTTTTAAATAAATAAAATAAAATGTATCGATTTTGTAGTGTGAAGGATTGTGTTGCGCTTAAACTTTAGCTCAAATTTTAGTAATTATGAATCTGTTAAAACAGAAACTTAACTTTTAATCAAATTATGAATTTGAAAAATATATAATTAAAGTACCCAAAGACTCACGTCGCACAGTGGTCCGAAAACCCGAATTCCTGGTCAAAACTCAATAACTCAAATGCTTCTAAGTGAAAATTGCTAGTATTCCTGTACTTACAGTTTTTTGGGTCGCTAATTTCGAAAATTAATTCAAAAATGCAAAATTCAAAATGGCGGACATTTTTCGCGGAAAATGGTACGATTTTGCTGAAATTCGTACTATTAAGGTTTTCTGGGTCGCTGATTTCGAAAATAAATTAAAAAATGCGAAACTCAAAATGGCGGACCCAAAATGGCGGACAATATTCGTGAAAAATGGTACGATGTTGCTGAAATTCATACTATCAAGGTTTTTTGTGTCGCTGATTCCGAAAATGAATGCAAAAATGCGAAATTCAAAATGGCAGACCCAAAGTGGTGGACATTTTCCGCGAAAAATGGTGCGATTTTGCTGAAATTCAAACTATTAGGGTTTTTTGGGTCGCTGATTACGAAAATGAATGAAAAAATTTCAAAATAAATATGGCGGAAATATTTCGTGAAAAATAGTACAATTTTGGTGAAAGTGATATTTTGTACATTAATTTCTCTAATTCATACAAATTATTTCTTATAAAACAAAAGGACATAATTTTTAAAGATATATATTAATCGCTATCTGAATTCTCATCATCGACGTCATTTTGATCAATGACGTCGTCTGCGTCGGCTTTTCCAAAATTTAATTTTTCATAACTTAGAAGCGCGATCGCTTCAGGAAACAAAATGTTTCCCATTTTGGGAGGTGTCTTACGCAAAGTCGAAATAAGCGAGTCTGAAGAAGCTAGAAGTCGGAGAAAAATGTATTCAATTGTTTTTTCTCTCGAGCAGCAATGTTCGCGGTAATTCCGTACGTCTTTATTTCTCGACTCCTGAGCTTCTTCAGAGAGCTGTCTTATTGGCAAAATGGTTAATTCGATAATTCGTGGGCCATGCATAAGTACCTTATGTACGGTTGTGGACATACAATACTATGGATATAATTCAACGAATCGATCAGCAGTCTCGTTGCAATATTTTTCAAACGAACCTACTTTGACGTTAAACCCACTCGAAAGAACTTAAAAAAATTAAATGAAACCATTAACTCAGCATCGACCCCGAGAATTCGAGCAGACGTTTCAGTATTTTCAAAAAAAAAAAAAACGCCGAGCCGTATTGCCGTCATTCGAGTTTTCCATGCCTTGCTTTGGTCGATCTATGAAGAGGTGCAGTTCGTCATTGAACGCTTTCTGAATGGAACGTTTTCGTTCTTTCAAAGCATTTTTAGCTTCTTCGCCACGAGACTGCCATTTTTCGTTTTTCAGTTTATATCCAACATGCAGTGAACATTCGAAAAATCGTAAACAACAACAATGTAAAGTTGATAATACGTATATTAATTTTGAATCATCGACATTCATCTGTCGCATAGCCTGCAGATTGTTAAAATTTTTCGACGTTGCATTGCAAATGTAACATCTTACTGAGGACTTCGTACCAGTTACAGTATTACAAACCTTTCCATCAATCATGGTAAAAGTTAATTTGTAACTCACTTTGCAATCTTTGCCGTTAATCACGGTCTGCAAAGGTTAAGTGTTGCAATTTGATCGTCAAAGACGCGCTTTTCCTCAATTGTCGATTTTCCGTTTCGGGTTTAAATTGAAGTCGAATCGGTCGACAATACCATGGAGAAGAAGACCTAGGGTTTTTCCAAATGACAGTTTCTGAATTTTCATCTTCGTCGTAGCCAATAAGTTGTAAGGGAACGAGGGAAGTCAGGAGAACATTTGAATCGGAGCTACCTTCTTCAGAAAATTTTTGTTTGTACTCCTTTTGTCCAGAACTTCCGTCGAACCCCCACTTAACAATGAGTATCAAATTTTTAAGTACATTGCCGCTCATTAAATCCAAAACATCGTTTTGAAGTTCCAAAATTCGTTTATCCGTGTGATGCAGAAGAGATTGTAATTTAACTTCGGCGCAGTTTTCAGAAATAGAAATATCTGGTGAATAACAAAGTTTTTTGCTCTCCAAAACGGTATTGTAACTAGGAAAAACTGTACTGTTTCATAATTGCGTGGTATGCCTGATATTCATATACTGCGACTTAGTTAATTTCGAATCAAGAACGAGGGCTAAAGCAGTGTCTGGCGACAATTTTGTTTCTGATTTGGAGGCCTTTTGCATGGCAGATATGTACTTCACTGCTCGTGTGGGAGATTTGGAGGTTACATCGTCGACGACTTTAGCTGCTGAGACAACTCCAGATTCGCGAAGAACCATTTTGGTAGCGTAGGAGAGCACGTCCGCTCTGTAACTCTCACGAAATTTCTGCCCTTTCCTTCCTTTTGAACGATCGCTCGATTCGGAAAAAGAAGTTTGGGGACGCCCACCACTGTGTCTTGATTTTGTGGAATCCACACTATCATTCGCATTTGCTTCTTGGTCCAGGAAGGCGACCTAGTTTTATAAATAATAAAATAAGTTACTTCATATACTGATACACTTACGTTAATTTCTACATAATTTATATTTACCGTAACGTTTATCGATTCATCCAACCAGCTTCTGTTATTTTTTAGAAAACGATCCTTAATGCGACAAACATTTCGCCATTTCGTTTTTAAATTGCAAATGACTTTTTCAACGCCTGTCGCGAACGTTCTTGGATATGGAACAAATGTGCTACTTTATTAAGTTAACGCCCAAAATTTCGATAAGGGTATCGAGATTTTTGTTCCATTTCTCATGCACGGCGTCAAACAGTTGTTGTCGTATCCACTGCACAACCTCCAATTTTAGTTATTTTTTTGAATTTATAAATTAGAATTATTTGGTTTCAGATATTGAAGATAGTCTAATTTTAATGAAATTCAAATTGGACACCATGTATCGGATACATTTCTCACACACCCCAGATATATCTACAGAAAAAAAGGCCCGCGGCGCTAATCCCACGAGGCGGGCTACGAGGCTCCGACCGAGTCGACATAACACTGCTTCAAAGAATGCGTGTTTTTGACCAATGGAGCAAAAAAGAGCACGTGATGCCAACGGTTTCACATTCTCTATACTTTTTCACACTAGGAATCGTTGAGACCTCCGTAGGATCTCCTGGGATCATAACTAATTCTCTACAGATATTAATGCAATTCAATAAAACAGAGTAATTTGCAGCACTCGTATTACATCATTAATATCGGCGCCATAAATTCCAAAAATTGGTTCATTTACAAAATTTACGTAATTTACATACCTTCAGGAACAATATCCATTTTGGTTCATTCGTTTTTGATGAAAATTGCAAAAACTCCAGACTCTTTTCTTGAGCGCTCGGAAGCGTGCACACACCACAGTCCTGCATGGGCTTTAACAAATGAACAATTACAAAACAATGTACAACGTATGCTCAAAATGTCCACCACCATTTTCGATACACGCACGACACCTTCAAATCCAATTTTCGCACTCGCTGGAAAATAACCGGATTTATCCTTATTTGATGGGCAGCCGTAAAAATTCGTTCTCGACTGTTTCACTCACTGATACTCAGATATGGTAAACATTTAAAAGAAGCAAGAAAAGGTGAAACACCTTAAGAAAAGGAAATAGTTGTACGCAAAAAAACACTCGGACACGGTCGAATCCAGATACCAACTGAATTGCGTATTGATGGTTGCTGGACACCTTAGTACCTCGTGTTAAGCGCTGCACCGTTGTCACATTGCTTGATATGAATTTTATCGAATTTTAAATTTACTATTACAACGCTAATTATTTTTTAGAATTAAACATAAAGAAGTTAAAAAACCGATAAACATTGTATTTTATGGTATTCTATGCACGCAGATACGTCAATGTTCCTTAATTAATCGAACTTTTGTACATCAAGTTGGAGATTTTGATAATTTTTTTCTCGGAAATGGTTGAGGTGTTTTTTTTTATTTTAATGTATTCTATTGTCTGTTAAAATTAAAGCTGTCAAACTTCTAACATCCTGTATATTAATCCACAAATGACCCCCCTAACAGTTTTAGAATATTTATTCAAAAATGACTTGATAAAAGTATTTCCCAACGTATCCATAGCTTTGAGAATATTATTAACCATACTTGTAACAGTAGCCTCTGCCGAGAAATCTTTTTCAAAAGGAAAGATAAAAAATTTCCTGCGTTCTAGCATGACACAAGATAGACTTTCTCATTTAGCTACAATAAATATCGGAAGTCAAATTACAAAAAACCTAGATATCCCTGATTTGGTTGAGGAATTTGCAAGAAAAAACCGAAAAATTATTTTTTAAATAATGATTTAAGATACTAATTGTATTTAGTTTTGTGTTACGTGTAAAGACTATTTAAGGGTCTGTTCTTAGCTCTTTTTACTGTTTTTTTAACATTGTTTGTTTTTTGTTTTCCGAAGGCAATTCCGTAATTTGATACATTATTGTCTAACTGATCAACGTCACCCATATACTGATTATAGCGTTTTATAACATTAGGTTGCGGAATTTCCACCTTCTTCTTTTCTTTTGCGGAATACCTAGCGCATTTTTGAAGCGGATTCACCCCATGTTGATTTGAAAGTATTGTGACGACACTGTTGTCATTCCATCGAACACAAACTGTATCATTTTGTTCACTAACTGCATAGTCCATTGCTCCCCGGACCAGCTTCTTCATTATTGTATTTGTTTGCAAAGGACATTTGTCCATCCGACCCTCTCGTACGGTTCCGGTGGCTCCAATTTTTCTTGCAAAAAGATTTCGAACTAATTTCGCTGAAGTAAAGAAATTGTCAAAATAAAAAGAAAAATTCAGATCTTGGTAATTATTTTGTAAAATATCTGCAAAATAGAGTATCACAGATTCATCTAAGCCGATATTTGTTTTTTCTGATTTTGTTTTTCGACCCTGATAGAGGTCAAACTGTAAACAGTATCCATATTTCAACGCTGCAACCCACGCTTTGTACCCAAAACGTATGGGTTTACCTCTAATAAACTGTTTACATCCATGGCGTCCATAATAGGGTACCATGGATTCATCGACAGCGACCTCAGGTTCAATTGGTGCATATCTAAGAAACTGTATGTTGAGGTCCTCTACAAAAGGTCGTATCTTTCCAAACTTATCATTTTCAGGAAGCTTATCATTATCTGCTGTATGAAGAACACTAGATATTTCCTCAAAGCGGTTGCGTCTCATTGATCCTGTTACGAGTACGTTATGTACATCCTCGCTGTCTTCCCAACACATTCTTCTTCTAGGCATTGGAACATATCTGCTCAAAAGCAGAATACCAATGAATAGATTCATTTCATTAGTAGATAATTCGAAACTGGATTTATTTTTTTCCTCGACAATTCGTGGTGTTAACATTAACTCAAAAAACTGAAGTGGAGAACTTTCTGGGCCAAGTGAAGGAGTGGAGGAGAGTGAAAACTATTTTGTTCAGTAGTTGCATCTCTAACGAGATCAGCATTCTCTACCCACTGTGTTTTTATATATTGGCTGTTCTTAGACGAACTCCGGTATCTCTGTGCTAAGGTAGGCAGGGGTATATTATTATCAGATGTTTCCTCAGCTTCTATATCATTGTCTTTGAAATAAAATTCAGATTCGGCAGCTAGTTGTCTATGATTAGCTTATCTGGATCGTTGCATTCCTCATCGTTAGTGTCGCAATCTGTGTTATCACCGAAGTCGTCAGGTGGCATTATGACAATTCCATCAGGAACAACATCCTCCGTATCGATATTTTCAATTTCTTCTAATAATTCGGCTGCTGTAAGTGGCCTTCTCCTAAAAAATATATATTCTGAAAAATCTACGGTAAGCCCAAGGGGTCGTTAACGACCCCCAAATAATTGAGGTTATATTTCTAACCTATTTTACATTTGCTTACCTACACCTAAAAACTACTGCATAATTTCCATACATGTCCTATTTATGTAAATATCATAAAATTATGAAAATATAAAATAGTTACTGACTTACCACTCACTGATTGGATCCATGTTTTGCCAAGATAAAATGCCAAATAAAATTCAATGATTTTGTAACCAAAACTCTTCGTGAATGACTGTAATCAAAATCTTAAAACCATAACTACGTCCATGTGAATATGTGGTTGCATACTTAACACTGTTGGCATAAATTAATGATTAAAATGGGGGCAGGAATGGGTTAACTGATTTAACAATCCTTTTCGAACCACCGAGTTAATTAATGATTCTACATAGACATACGGGGCTCATCTTGGCCAACTTTTTTATACCCATTGCATCAAACTCGGTTATTGGTTGTGAATTCGCTTTCAAAGTGACTGTACATATATCCAAAATTCATTGTGGTCATCCAATATTATTTTACTTGGATGTACAGTTGTAGTCTAGCGAATAGAGTATGTTTCTAAATTGATGCAAAAAATTTGAGGTAATTTTCCAGCTAAAATTGAGGTGGTCTTTCATATAATTGAAGTGTATAAACTTAAAGTTTTTATTATCTTTCGCAATTTTTTTATTAACTTTCGTATTTTTTGAAATTGTTTGATTATAGCTATTTTCATCTCGATCGTAAATAATATTTAAATAATGCAATATTTTTAGTCTGAAAGAATGGAATAATTCGTGAATTTCAAAATGACAATTTATCAACTGTGGTGGCTCATTCAGGAGCGCTTTATTACAATTGAAGGGCTTATTGGAAAAACGTGACAAGCCACAAAATAATTTTATTGAGGAAATGAACTTTGGAGTTTCAAAAAAATCTGTAATATATCTATTTAATTATTATAACCCACCAGTGTTTTTAAGAGATGTACTAGCTCATAACATTTAGCTCTACAATTTTTAAGTACTGTAGATGTGGATTACTTGAGTACATTTTCAAACAAAATTGTTTGTAGAATATGTAAAGGGAATAAATTTATTTGCAAAAATTGGGAATTTATGCGAAATACCTTCTTCTATCGATTGCAGATAATAATTATAACTTAACTTCAATATTTTCGGCAAAAAAATAAAATGTCGGTGTCTCAAGTTACCCTATCTTTCGGGTTATTTGAAAAACCTTATGTATTTTGTAACGTACTTTACTTTACTTTGGTGGTGACGGTTCGGTTCTGTTTGTGACGACCCCTGACTACTATTTTATCGGCAGCGGTGGTTGGCAGCCGGCGGTGGTGAGTGACGTCACAGGAACGTACTCCGGATTAAAATCTTTTTGTTCGGTTTGTCTCGGGCGCCAGTTTCCCTATCTTTTACGTGGGGGAAACTCCACGTGAACCCTACCCTCGGTTTAGAGTAAGTACTCGGGATAGCTACAGTGAAGAAAGTTTAAATCCAAGGGTCTGTTATATTTCTCTTACTTTTAATCAAAGTAGTTCTCTGAATGTAGTGTTATTTTACTTTTAAAATAAACGGTCTTATCAGTGTAGGTCATAAAAAGATGCTGCGACTTTTTACTGATCGGAATTTATCAATCTTATCGGTGTTAAGAATGAAGACTACTGGAAATATATTTACTAGATTTATTTTATATTAATAAGGAGTACGGAAATTGAAACAAACAAAAGTAAAATAGATTCTAAATACAATTGTTATAACCAACGAAAATCAGAAATATACAAATAATTTAGAAGCGGTGTGATTTAAAACAAAATGGGTTAGAGCAATTATTTACGACGGATTTAAAATGCCTATTCGGTTTTCCGGTGTTGTAAATAAATACAAAATTAGCAAATGGTCAAATATCAGAACACAAAAATCGGTACGGTATAAAAACGGAGTATTTGGCGTTACGTCATAAATAATTATTCGGTTTTAAATTTCGGTCGGTGCTAGAAAGGAAACAAAATAAGGTTAATAAATTAGAGTAATAAATAATCAATAAATAAATTGTCCCAAATGGCTCTGAAACAGAGAAAAATAATTACGGGTTACTCTAATTCTATAAATAAATATCGGCGGCAGTTTCTAGCAAAGCAACGGAAATTAAGCGGAGGTTCAACCAGCCAAGGAGAAAAGCAAAGCAATATATTTTACAACGGTCATAAATAAGCAAACACTAGTCAGGAAAATGAATTATTTGGTTAACAGGAGGCAAAGTCTGAGCGAGGTGCGCGTTCAAATGCGTGGCGGGCGACAGATTTCTCCCAGAAGCGGTGGGGCACCCAGCCAAACTTCGAGGGTCTATCCGTCGTTGCACAGCCGACACACAACGTCTTCTACTGGTGGTGGGAAACCCAGCCAAACCAGAAATTTCAGTAAAGGGACTCACAATGTTTGTCGAACGAGAGCGGTGGGACACCCAGCCAAACCGTCGCCGATAACGCTGCTGCCGTCCGAACCTGCACTCAACGTCTTCCACTGGCCGTGGGACACCCACCCAAACCAGCAGTTCGGTTGATGTGACGGACAACGTTCGTCGAACGAGGGCGGTGGGACACCCAGCCAAACCTTCGCCGACAACGCTGTGGTCGTACTGTCTTGCCAAAGTTCAAAACGGCCAGGCTTATACCATAGCAGGAGAAGTGAATTTAGGAAAATACAATTTACTTACTTATTCCGGATGGTGGTTCCCGGCGGCTAACTCCTTGGGTCGGATGGCGGTCTCTGGTCGGTTTCAGGTCCTCGGAGTGGTTATCAGGCTGGAACTGGAGCTTTTCGAGTTCAGGATATGAACTGAGCGGAACTGAGGATTTTCGTTCAGGAACGCTGGTTTAATTGCCTCAAACCCCCCTTGACTAAGCAGAAGTCTTGGTGGGATTATGCGCGCGGCCCTCGACAGAGTGAGGCAAACGGACGGTTCGGTTCGACTCGCGGGTAATTCCTCTTGCTCAATTAAGTTAATTAATAGATAAATGGCCAACAGCCTTGCATAAAACGGTAACATAAAACTAGTTCATTACAATTTACACATTTATTTCAAATATGTGTTAAGAAAAGGTTATTTGAGACAGTATTATTGTTTTTAAAAAAGTTATTTATTCATATAAGGGTATATAAACGTAAAAAATTAAAAAAAAAACAACATTTCCGGCCTCCACTGAAAGTTATTGCACCTCTCCGGGTTTGACTCGAGGTGGGAAGTTTACAAATTAATTTATTTTTTTCTATTTCGCTCTCGTCAGGTACATCGGGGTAAATAAACGTGTTTTTAATTTTTGTACTTTCTTTTACAAATGAACACATTACTGTGGTGTTGGAAATTATTTTTCCAACAAATCTTCGCTTACAGCCTTTTGTGAATTTCAGTTCGGCTATTATAAAGTCTCCAATATGTAAATTTTTGAATGCAGTCCTTTCAGGAGTTTCATTTAATATCACATTTGTTGCATATATCACATTATCTTGTGGACTATTTTAATCTTCACTTAGGCTAATCAGTCTTGATATTTTTCTAGTTTTCCGTTTCTTCGCAGTTTGTGAGGTACCGCGTATAACAGTATTAACCATTGGTACAGCATCACACGAAACACTTTGCCCTGCGGGAACATTCAACTTTTTCTTTTTGGATCTTTGTGGCTCTTTTGATCATTTTTGCCAAAACGCGTTTCTTGGAACATGTCCTTCAAAGAGTCGTTTGAAGCAGAACTGTCGATAGTTCTGTCTTGCCTGGGATTCTCTTTAATACGGCATTTCTGTCTAATGGGACCAAACCTGTCGTACGAAAGCCCGATTTAATATTTTCTTCAAGTTTGGCACCAGTGTTGTTTAGTGTAGATTTAAGCAGACTTGGAAACATATTTTTCCTATAGGACCCTTATTTTTCTGTTTCCACACTTTAAGAAGTCTTCGCCAAGTTTCTTTTATGGGACGAAAACAGCACACATCGAGAAGCTGAGTGAGATTTGTTCTAATAGGAGCTAATGATGCAAAGCGAATGTTGTAATCACTGCATGATTTTATGACGTTTATTGAGACATGGCTCGCTAAGTTATCTCCAATTAGGACCTTAGGTTTATTTAGTTTTTTAAAATATCGAAGTACGATTTTAAAAAACCAATCTTCGTATAAAGTCTGGTCGAACCATCCAGAATCCACTGCAGGCAAACATTACCGAAGTGGAGCTCTTCGAGTGGTCTATAATTCTTTCGGCATGTTTAACACCATAACAGACCATGATTTTAATTGGCCCGGGGTCGTCGATGAAATAATTTACTAGGTTTTCTGGCGGTATGTCTTGCAGAATGACTTCTAATTTATTAAAATATTCTTCAAGTACGCCTATAGATACTTCTTTTCTGGATCCCTTAATATTTTCAGATAACCTTGCTGTAAGCTGTGCGGCGCTATGCCTTTCCATAAACCGATAAAACCAGCTATTACCTGGCAAGTTTTCCTCAAAGCACCTTACTTGTCGGCCGCTACGATTTATGTAAATTCTTACAAGTACCTTAATATCAAGTCTTTAAGAAGGAAAACCCCACTCAGCAGCACATAATATTGCTTCCACAATTGAGTTTTCTTCTTGATTTGAGAGGACTGTGGGTGCTCTAGGGTTTTGCATATGCAGGTTTTTCACTTTTCTCTGCAGAGTTGCAGTGGTAACGCCAGCAGCTCCTCTGATCGACATGTGTCCTCTCCTTACTTCATTTATGGCATTTTGCAAGGTATCTCTGGTGTAATCACGGTATTTCCGCCTACCCAACGTTCTATGATACTTATTAGGCATTGTCTCAAGTAACGCTAAAACCGACATCGTCACCGTTTAATATTTTTTTCACCATAGAAACCATGATCAACTGGGTTGAGATTATGGTACAATTAAGCTGATTGACTAGGAAATCAAATGCAACCAGTTGTCAAGGGTAAGAGAAAGTAGAAAGGGTTAAAAAACATTTTATTTAAATTTTTTCAATTTTTTTTTTTCGCATAAGTGGGCACTTACTAGAAGTGTTATTGGTCACAATAAGCCAGAGAAACCTGAAGAATACATAGGTACTTTCGATTGATAGAGAGCGGGCAGAACATTTCTGAGAAAACGATTTTGTATCTCAAGTTACCACAACGCGCTCAAGTAACCCGCATCTATGGTATCAAAAAAACCACAGGGGGAGTTTTGATGGGAAAAAACTTAGGAAAAAAATGGCTTGCATGTTATTACAGATTAACAAAATTTCTCAAATAACACATTGAAGGGCGCCGGTGGTGTAATGGGGTGTCACCTTTTTTTTTGTTTTAAATTATTTATTTCTACAAAATTTAATTTTTTTTATTATATCCAACACCAAAATTTGTAGTTTTTTAGCAAAAAACAAGTGTCTGTAATAGCAGTCATGTCCCGCAGTAATTAATTTTATTACATGACATGACTTATTCGCAGACGTCTTATTCGTTATAAAAATATATTTATTTTGCACACAAATAAGTCCCAATAATAAGAAACACAAGATAAGATACATAGATTCCATAAATAAAATAAAAAATAGAGCTAAGATTCAAAATACCCATTTAAGAGTGAAACTTCTCGAAACATTTTCCCTGACAAAGTGGCGGGAACCCTCTGCATCCACGACAGCGCCATGATGTTTGATCTCTGTTGCTTGATTTGGAGCATTCCCTACATCTTAAAAAATAGCTCTTCCGAGTATAGTGTCCGGGTACAGGAATTTTCTCTAAAATATGTGATAAGGAAATATTTTTAGAGTCTGATGTGGTTGGATACAGATGTAGTCGCTGATGGCGTAGTGATCGCTTGTGTGACTGGAATAGGTTTTTTAGAAGTTGAACAGTTGCTCCTTTTTTGATAAGTGTTCTCCTATCCCTTATATCGGATATTTGCAGAAGATCTCTTATAATACTTTCTCTGAATTCTAACAGTTTCATTTTTTTAGAATTTGCTTTGGTAATTTTACAAAAAAACAAAAAACTGTTTACAATGGTAACATCTAATAAATGGAAGATAACTATCTTGTACCACCTGACGGACTTTCTGGGACAACTATAATACGAGGTCAACTGGTCAGATCTATCCACACCGGACATATTCAAATTATATTCGGAAATTTCTTTTGTCTTTTCCTAGACTTTTCTATAACCGTTGGATGTTTCTATCATCGTAGGGTGAAATTTCGTAGTAATGCAAAGTACTTGTTCCCCTTTTTTAAATTTTTTAGAAGTTATGCACTTTGGATTGCACTTTCTGTTTGATCGAAGCGTTCCAGTGGTATGTGTTTTTCTTCGAAGAAGTTTATTTGAAAGGGGAACACTATTATAACAATTATCCATAACGAGGTGGTGACCTTTATCCAAAAAAGGCTCCATAAGTCTAAGGACTAACGTGTGGAGCTTAGGGACTGTTGGATCTGCTTACTGTTTACCTTTATAAATTTCTATGTTATGGGTATACCCATTGGGCGAGCATTGTTTCTGGCAAGTGTCCAGAGGGTTATTGTCTTTTTTAATCTTGACCAATAACTATTAAAACAATAGTGGACTGTATATTTTATTTTATTTTATTTATTCAGTGCGTAGCGTATGGCGTGCACACAGTTCGCCATACAGAGAGCTACTGTCCCACCGACTCGTGAAACGCTGTACATATAAGTCGTCTGAACGGGGAAACAGTGGCGGCGTTCATACACATTTGACTATAATCTAAAATGGTAACATGTAGGAATGTAAAAAGTACAATATAAAATAATATGACTTAACAAGCATAACTCGAAAAATTTTATACTTACCGTATTTAGCCTTTTTACCCTTGATATACTGTTTAAAGCTTAGTCTACCACGATGTAAAAGTAAGAATTCGTCTAAACAAAGAGCTTCATTTGGTGCGTATGTATTCTGATAATTTATTATAAGAATTTTTAGGAGTTCGCTTACTTATTCAGTCTATCTGTATTATCGTTATTGTTACGGTTGAAACATGGAAGCAATTGTTCAAAGCGACGCCCTGACATTGTGTTTGCAAAAACAGGATGATAATATAAAGGGTAATATGAAAATAGTTTTCGTAAAACTTGAGCCTGTAGTAAGCAAATCCCGAAAAAAACACTTAATTCGCTCTTATTAGTTTCAGTAAATATAGAAAATCTACTGTATTTTGGTTACGGTTTGTTGACTTTTTTCTTTTTTTTTCCATATAAATTAGTTTGTGTTACAAATAAATCCATGAGTTCATTGGTCCATAAAGAGAGAAATACATCAATTGGTGAAGGCACATGGTCAAATATAGATAGATAGATAGATAGATAGATATTTTATTTGACCACTGTTTACATACATCCGTACAAATGTGGTAGGTATGTCAATTTTCAGTTAAAATTTGAACTGTACAGTTGATAATATTATAAAAAAAGTACAATGTATAAATCATTAAACACAACGTTAAAATAATTTAACAAAATTCACACAGGACATAAAATTATTAGATTAATTAATAATTAATTATATTATTAATTATTAGAAGTTAATTAATAGTTGTATCCTCAAAATATTCCCTTACAGAATAGAAGGCTTTATTTGTAATATAACTTTTTATTTTATTTTTAAACGTTATAAATTGTAACGATCTAGTTATTGGGCTTAGTTTATTGTACATATTTAAATTTAGGGATTTTTTTTTGGATTTTGTTAATTTAAATTTAGGAGGACTCAAAAAATTTGCTTTCCTTGTATTGTAGCTATGAATGTCACCCTGTACACTAAAGTCTTTCCTATTACTATGTATGTCTAAAAGACTGATAAATAAATAAAGAAGGCAAGGGCATTATACTAAATTTTAAAAATAAAGGGCGACAGTGATCGCGGTGATTAGCCATGGCTAAAATACGAATTATTTTCTTTTGTTGACGAAAAACTTTTCCGGCCGCACTGGAATTACCCCACAAAACGACAGCGTATCAAATGCGTGAATGAAATAAACTAAAATAGATACCACGTAAGATATCACTATTTACGAGCATACGTAACTGTCTAAATAAAAATATTATACTTGACAACTTTACACAGAGGTTATTTACATGATCTTTCCAGGATAAACCTGAATCAATACCCACTCCCAACACATGCAATGAATTATTATTATTATGTTTGGTCATTTTATTAGACAAAAACAATTTCTGAGTTTCACTCCCACATTACTATTATCAAACTGAAAATTTTGAATATCACTAACACTGTCTTCCCATTCATCACTGTTACTGTTTGTAGACGTAAGTATTGCTACGTGCTTGCTAAGCACGCAACAAGCAAAAAAGGGGGACGGGCCAGGTGATACAATAACCTCCTGTATATCAATCGGGGTCTGCGCCAGGGAGTTAGTCGACAGCTCAATCGAGCACCACCGAGGTTATGGTATCTCCTATACAGGAAACAAACAAGACACATAGGACAATAGTAAAAATTAATTTAATAGACACACGGCGAATTATATGTATCCTTAAAGGATAATATTAAGAAAGGAAAGAAATTAATAATATAAGTAATTGCTATACACTGTATAGTGGCTACAGGAGATTGTGGCATAGTGCCATTCGTAGCGGACAAAGGGGGCACAATATCTATACATTGTATTTTTTTATTTGCTCAATTCTTCCGGCATATATATGTATGTCAATGCGGAAGAAGCTGGACAAAATTTCCTATATTCGGCGTTTACCTGGACATTTTGTATTATAGCTGGACGTCCAGCTAATTTTTTTAGGTTTATGCGGAATTACCTGGACATTAATTTTCAGGATAGCAAATTTTTATAAATCCTGAAAAATTGCGATGTTGCCAGATTTAGAGTTGTTCAAGTAGATGATTTGCCTTTTAAAATAGGTGTGTTTTCATTGTTTTGTTATCTAATTTACATATGTATTAAATATTAATGTTTTGTAAAATTGTTATTCAGTTAAAGAACAGAATTTTAAAATTTTTAAATATATTATACAATTTATTTATAGCGCTATGAATGAATGAATTTTAATAAAATAAAGAGAATGAAATACAATTTGTTTATATAGGCTGATCGTTTTTTGAGCAGTTTTATGAATTTTGACCGTTCTTATTTTTATTTAACTTACTTAATTATTAAATCGATCATTTGAATTGTCTTACTGTTTGTGCTTGTTTTACTTTGTAATATAAAAATGCCTGGGAATAATATATAGGGTGTTCTCAGTTCGAGTTGCCTATACCTGATATGGATAAAAAATTTCAATTGTCAAAAAACAAATCATTTTTCATAAAAATTTTTGCTTATCGATAAACCCTTGGCAAGATTGTTTAATTTAATATACACAGTCGTAGAAAATATGGAAAAAGGTAAAAACAAACATTGAAGAGAGTATCTTAAATCTTAGCTCTATGCGAAAAAGTAATGGGGAAAGTGGGTTGGAATTAAGTTTTATGTTTAAATATGAAAGCATGTCCCTCTAGTTAATACTCAACGTTATGAGATATTCTAGGATTCTACTTATCTTTTAATACTTTCGGAGATTCTCAATTCTCAAAATTAATGTTGGATTAATGTTTTTGAGGTTTTTGATCGCCCTGTATAAAAAATAACTTATTAATATGCAAAAGAAAAATAAGTACAATCCTAGAATATCTCAGAATGTCGAGTATTAACTAGAGTGATATGCTTTCATATTCAAATATAGAATTTAGCTCCAAACAACTTTTCCCCATTACTTTTTTACGCAGGTATAGCGTTAAGATTTAAGGTAGTTTACTCTTCACTCTTTTTACCTTTTTCCATATTTTTTACCACTCCGTATATTGAATGTGAATTGAACAAATGACCATCTTGCCAATGGCTTCTTGGCAAGCAAAAATTTGTATGAAAAATATTTTTTTTACAATTGAAGTTTTTTGTCCATTTCAGTACAGGCAACCCGAACTGGGGACACCCTGTACCCCTGTATATCACTGCATCAAACTGTAAGAAAATATTTTATTCATATTTTGTAGATTAAAATAATCCTTTTATTTTAACACATTTTGGAAAGAAACTATACGACAGAGGACATTTTGAAATATTGAAGATATTAATAATAACTTTCAGATAGAAATGGTTAAACACAGAATATAAAATGGAACAGTCATAGAAAAAGATAAATATAGAACGCTAAGAGCTCTGTATCACCGACGAACCAAGTTTTAGCCATCTCTTACGGGCATAAGGAATTAATCTGGGCGGCAAATTTAAATAATTTTATATATAAATTTCTTGGTAAATATTAGACGTATTTTTATTACAGGATGCCCAGAAGGAAAGGGACCATATTTCAAAGGGTAGCTTCGAATGAAATAACCTATTTATATGAATTTACCTTAGTACCTATAATTTTGTTAAAAAATGTTAACTTAAAATTTAATCCAAGTCGTTTTATTATTATTCAGTGATGCTACCCTTCGAAGATGGCCTATTCTCTTCTAGACAACCTGTAAACAAAAAAATGTTTAAACCTTTTGTTAATCATAATAAATAATTATCGAATTATAACTTTTTCTTATGAAATGTATGACAAAGCTATTTCAATTAATAAAATGAATGTTATACTTTTCCATTAATTCAATGCTTTAGGATGAGGGAATTATTATTAAAATCACACAATATGTTTATTTTATATGTTTAATTAAATACACAGTAAATTACTAAAAATCAGTTCACACGGCACAATATACAAAATATAAATCATAAACTAAAAACAATATTAATATGGCGTCTTTTTCTGTACGTAAACAAGTTCTAATCTAAAGTCTTGTACAAATGTAAACTTTGAAATTGGAACTTACTACGTACTTATTTCTTATTGGTTGATTCATGACGTGACTGATCTAGAGCCAAGTAAGACATAAGATTCTCAGAATACTCCCTCTTCTGCGGTAGAAAATGTTATGGATGTGAATACGCCTTAAGAATTAAAGTGAAATTCATCTTTTCTATGGTAAAATGGTTTTCTGTAATATTGGCAGACCTCCACCGCCATCTTTTACGGGCATTATAAATTAAATTAAAAAATTAAATTATTTTACTGTTGCGCACCAAAATATGCAATCCATTAGAAATAAGTTAGAGGAAACCGAACTTCTACTATCTAACGAAAACATAGACATATTGTGTATAAGCGCAAGTTTTTTAAATGTTAATGAAGTTGAGCTTGTAAACTTTCCAGGGTATCACATTGCAAGTCATTTCTGTAGAAGGTCTAAAATTCACGGTGGTGTTTTGATTTTGGCAAAGAATAACTTGATCACAAAAATTATTATAAATCTTGTAGATTTAAGCAACGAACTAAATTTTGAATGTGCTGCTGCTGGCTTTAATATTGATGAAATTGATTACTGTATAGTTTGTTTATATAGGGTGCCTTTGAGCTCCCCTGGTTCAGATGTTGAACTGTTTTTTTCTAAACTTAAAAATTGTTTGGATAAAATTAGCTATAATTTTAACAGAATAATAATATGTGGTGATTTAAACATAAATTACCTCTGTCAGAATAAGCATGTTAATAGGTTTTGCGATATTATTGGTTCGTTTCATTTAGAAAGTGTATTTAATGAACCAACAAGATTACAAGCGGGTACTGCTTTGGATTATATTGTGACAAATTTTAATGACACAATTGTGTCTAAAAGAGTTTTTTGTACAGGTTTTTCCGATCACACTGCACAGAAGATTACATTCAAAATCGGGAGTAGGGATAGTTCAGCATCATTTACCTATAGATTACTTTCAAATTCAAATATGGAAAGTTTTATAAATTACCTAAATTCTGAATCATGGCAAAGCATGTACGTGGAGGAAACTTGTGATGAGAAATTCATAGCATTCAATACTGTTTTTATTACATTATTACAACTTGTCTTTTAATTTTATTACAAAAAATTTGGGTGACAAAAACAGAAATAAGAAATGGTGTACTAGAGGCATAAAAATCTCATCAGTGCGCTTAAAAGAGCTACACTCTGTGCAATTAAATTAAAATTATAAAATAATATATTGTGGAGTTATTAGAGCTGCTAAAAAATTACACTTTGATAGAATTTGAAATAAAAAAATCAAACAAAAACTGCATGGAACATTATTAACTCAACAACGGGAAAAAAAATATGCTTCTTCTAGTATTAATGTAAATAATTGTTTGACGACTGACAAAAATGTTATAGCTGGAACCTTTTATTCTTATTTTGCTAATGTTTCCAAAACTCTAGTATCACATTTGACTCCGAATAGTATTGATAAACAATTGCCACCTATAAATAGTAACACAATATTTCTTCGACAAGTCCAGGTTTCTGAGATCCTTGATACAATAAGTAAAATAAAGAACGCAAATTCGACAGGCTGGGATGACTTTTCAACTAAAATTATTAAACAATGTGCTCATTTTATAGCGAAGCCATTAACACATATACTAAATTGTTGTTTTCAGACAGGGTGTTTCCCAAATTTATTAAAGGTCTCCAAAATAATATGTCTACCGAAAAAAGGCGATGCGACTGATGTATGTAATTACAGGCCAATTGCACTGTTATCGGTATTTTCTAATATATTCGAAAAAATTATTGCCAAGAGAATCACAAGCTTTTTAGATCAATATAATATATGTACTTATTCCAAATCAGCACGGTTTTAGGGCAAAACATTCAACAAACAGTGCACTACTGGATTTTTTGCATTATGTATATGGTAACTTGGATAAGGGAAATAGTGTATTGGCTGTATTCTTGAATCTGTCAAAGGCTTTTGACTGCGTGGATGATGATATTCTACTAAAATGGGTGGAGTGTTATGGTCTTCGTGGTCAATGCAACAAGTTATTAAGATGTTATCTGACGAGTAGAAAACAGTTTGTTGAATTTTATGGTACTAGATCATCGGACGTAAATGTTGATATGGGTGTGCCCCAGGGTTGCGTTCTGGGACCCTTATTGTTTTTGTTATATATTAACAATATAAATAGTTGTGTATCCACTTATTTCTGCGCTTTTGCTGACGACATTACAATTGCGTCAACTAGTAAATCTGTCGAAAAAGCAATTAGTGAGTTAAATTTAAACTTAGAATATTTATGTCAGTATTTTACAGATTCTAAATTAGTCTTAAATTGTGAAAAGACGTATTGTATGCAGTTTCATACTATTCCAGCAAACTATACATGTAGTCCCCTTATATAATTAGATAAAATATCAATTCAGCACGTATCAAACTTTAAGCTTTTAGGTATTAACTTAGACTTTTCATTAAATTGGAAAGTGCACATAAATGAACTTAGTAAGAAGTGCGCCACTTGCTGCTTTGCTATAAATCGTTTGTCTAAAATATGTAATACAAGTGTAATCAAAACTTTTTATTTTTCAAAATTTGAGTCTCAGCTTAGATATGGAGTAATTTTTTGGGCAGGTGATAATACTTCTGTGAACCGTATATTTATACTACAAAAAAGGGCTATCCGTTCAATGTATCACCTTAACTATCGTGAATCTTGTAGACAAATATTTAGGGTAAAACGTATTTTAACATTGTCTTGTATTTATATTCTGGAAGTATTGTGTTCTGTAAAAAAAAAATATTTCAAGTTTTAGGAACCAAAATGTCACACCTATTTTACACGATACGGTCTTGATTTGCAATATGATGCCCATCGTTTATAATTGTATAGTGCTGTTCTTTATAATAAATTAGAAACTAGGATAAAATCACTAACAAGTTTTAGTAGATATATATGTGCTGTAAGGAATTTTCTTTTAGAAAACAGCTTCTATTCGGTTAGGGAATATTTGAAGTTTTAGTGTGTTGTTTTGTACATATCTTTTTTTTTGTGTGTAGTTTTTTGTATTTTTATTTTTAAAAAAAGTCTGTAAATTTTCTTTGACATATCCTATATCATTGTATGATCAACTGGATGAATAAAGATTGATTGATTGATTGATTGACTGATTGATTGATTAAAGTTTATTAAAGGACGTATGCGCGTATACCTGTTAAGCCCCCCTGGGAACAGTAAATTTTAGTTCCGAAGAGGTCCAAAATTTGTGTAATGTTAATAGAAGGGTTAACAATAATGATGTAGTGATACTGATGACGTGATTTACTTATACAAAGCTGCACCTCTGAGGAATGACATTCAAAAATTGGATAAAAATTTTGAAAAACTTGTATCTTTGTAAGACAATGTAACGAGAAATTTAATACATTATTTAGGAATATTATTTTCTTTAATTATTATAGATCAATGAGAATTTCGAAAAGAACGAATACAAATCTAAGGTACTGGTTTCAATACAATTTAATAATATAATATTTATCATATAACGGCCTTAAGCTACTTGCTATATAATCAGTGTAAAATGTTAATTAATTATTAAAATATTAGTAAGCAGAATGACAAGTTCAAAAGAAATATAAGATTCAAAGGTCCAATTTGTTAATTAAGGCAAAGTAAATAAACAATAATATTCACTTGAGCAATAAAAAATGATAATCTTAGATCAGTAGATCGCATTTTTAATGAAAACTAAAAGGTTTTTTGTAAAAATGCAAGAGTAAAGATAATTTCTGAATAAAATTTATTGACTAAAGTTATTAGTTTAGTAAAACACTGACTATCAAAAGGAATTACATAAATTTGGATGTAAGATACTCCCGATAGACAAAAACTAACTTCCGATTTGCCCCTTTACGAGCTTAAATTTATCCTTAACTACTACCAGTTAAAGACGGCAAACCTAAATAGTATATTAAACTTCACTTCTCTACGTTAGCTGTTTTAAGTTATATTAAATCTCATATTTTTAACCCTTCTATGTGCTTTTGCTTTATGTCCGGTCCATAAAGAATCACCAGTTCCAAATAGATGACTCTTGTAAATGACAAAAAATCTTAGATTTGAAATAATGGCTTTCTGGGATTCAGCTCCGCTTGTTTTTTAAACAAAATGTGTCATGGTTTCAAATTCGTAAAATCCAGTAGGCCTTGGAAATTTGGAAAAAATTTAATTTCTATCACTAATGAAGTGGTATTTATGGGCTGGTTGTATAACGATATTGAACTCAAAGTTAAACAGTAGATCAACTACAAAATCGCGTTGTATAAACGTAACGTCAATCAAAATGTGTATAAATGAACCTGGTTCAGAATTTGAACTAAGTTCTATTGAACTACAGTACAGTTATACAACCGGCCTATAAGAGATATGATGAAATACATTGATTAAGAAGTTTGTCAGAAGAAACCAAGTGTGTACAAAATTTCATAGCCATAGGCTTACTTTAACTTTCTATCGATTTCAGATTTTTAACGTGAGCAAACTCTCGTTCTGTATGAGATACGTCAAAAGTAATAGAGAACTGAATTAATGTGTAAAATTTTAATGTCCAAAGCCCACCTTAAATTTTTTACTTATTTCAGAGTAACTGTCAAAGTAGCAGCAGATATTGTAATTTTGCACTTATTCAGTTCTCCATGACGAACATTTTTTCTTAGTAACATTTTGATGTATCTCATATTGAATGGCAGTTTGCTACCGATAAGTCTAAAATCGGTAAAAGGTTGGAGTAGAGAACACACTCAGTTTTTTACTTCGAGAAATTTTTCTTAATACATTTTTTTATATCTCTCACAAAAATACCATTTCATTCGTGAAAGAAATCAAATTTTTCAAAATTTTCAATGCCTAAGTACTGGATATTACGAATTCGAAGTCTTGGCATATTTTGATTAAAAAACAAGGTAAGGCTAAATCCCAATCAAATCTAAAATATTCTGTTATTGACAAGTGCCTTTTTACCTATCCAAGGACACACTGTATAAATTTTGAAAATTGAGGTAGTTCTGCTGAAATAAGCAATAGGAAAATTTATTTTCTTAAGTCCAGTTCTTGTCTTTGTAACTAATATATCTTTATTAATATTTTATTCTACATTACTTAATCTTTTGACCTCAGGGTACATATAAGACTTAATTGCTTCAGCACTTCTATTCTCCAATATTTCTAAATTCTGTTGTCGAAGAAGTTCACACTCAGGAACTGTAGAGTTCGTACCTTCTGCTGAATGTCTTTCTGTACAAGATTGTAAAATTTCCTTTTCAGGTGTGCTCCACCGTAATCGTTTACCTGAAAAGAAAAATCATTTTTCAGTATAACAATTTTCAACAAAATAAATAGTCCTTGGTTTGCATCTGTGAATGTCACGATATCAATATATTTCCTTTGACATTTCTATGTTCATGTCTCATTAGAATTCTTTCTGAGGAAGACATCGATATTATCATTGACACGGCAAATGAGAGACAATCGGCATCTTGACAGGATAGAAATCCAAAAATCAAAAATTACTATTTATTTGTAAAAAGTTTAACATTAGGTTAAAAATTACAATTTAAAAATATAAGAAATTAATTATTTTTATGAAGTGAAACATTTCAATAGTTAACACATTCAACATTTATGAACAGTGTAAAACTTCTAATAAGTATGCATTTAAAAAATATTATTCAAATTGACTAAAGAATGTGTTCTATTTTGATGTACCACTTCAACTTTAAAAAAAGAATGACATCTGTAACAAGGAGATCACAAAATTACCTATTTTTCCCTTTTCTTTTTCAACCACTCATTTTTAATCCATTGTATTATAAGATGTGGGGTTCGATATTTGTAAAGACTTTTATTAGATTCATAAAATTGATTCACCTTTCTTCTTTCTATTGTAGCACCACAAAAAATTTCTTCATAGAAATGTTCTGTAGCAGTTTTTTTTTCTTCAGCCTGCCATGAATGACGTGACTTTCTTGTACCTAAAATAGATATTTGTATTAAAAAATATAATATATTATATGTATAGTATAGATCAAAAATTATATGCACATTGTTGTTATTAAAGTATATATATACAGGGACAAGGAACTTTGTCTATCATATCTGCAACGTTAGCAGATTAGCTATAGATATAAACATTTCAAAAACCACAATGCCTGGCTGAACGTAGCCATTAGCTTTCGGACCAGAACAGTGTTGCCACATCAGGACCGCATCCACAGGTTAAGCTCCGCTTAATACGTAGTTGCGCCCTCATACTAAGGAAATATTTTCGAAGTGGCAAAGTTACACGGTGGCACAGAATCTGTTGGTATTCAATATGTATCATTGACGATCTGAAGTGGGGGTTTAAATAATGATTTGAAAATATTTTTTTCGGCGTAAATATGCATTTAAACATTTTTTTAATCGCGCATTCGTATTATACTGATTTTTCTCTACCTTCCCTTAAAATTAATGGCATGACTGAATCACCCTATATATTAACAGATTGTAATTATCCCATAATTTAAAATCTATTGCATTTACCCATTACATAATTTATCTCCGCTTGGGTTAACTTTTCGGGTTCACTTGAGGAATCGCTGTCACTGGAAGACTTCTGATGTCTTGGGGAATCATTATTTGGAGCAGAAACCCTTCCTTCAAGACGATTATCCACTTCTGCAGTTGCGGTTTCTGTAGCAAAATGTTGTCTTAAGAGTCTCGTGCGCAACAAATGTGGATTCTCTACACCTGAACTTTCTGAAAAATCTCTAATGAGCTTACATGCTTGAAATGTATTTTGTGAATGAAATTGAGAAGGTGCACCAAATAGATATTTATTTGTTACTGGAACTCCAGATATTTCTCGATATTTTAGCATCAAATTTATAGCTGTAAAACCAAAATCTCTATGTACTAACAAAGCAGTATTTTTCCCCAATTTTGCTGTTAATCTAATTCTAGCCCATTTTTTAACCTGTTCTTTATCGAAATGGTCTCTAATTTCCTCATCGTTCATTATCTCATGATTTTTATAATCGTCAATTAAAATTCGTTGGGTTTCCCCAGGCCTCTTTCTATTAAAAACAGCAAGAAGAGCTAACGTACATTCGGTTAATTGAATCTTCTTTTTTCGATTATTTAGTTTTTGTCCTTTTTTATTTACATTTACGTGAAATTCAAGATTAAATATAGTAAGTACATTCTCCATACGTTTTTGTCCCTCTATATTTCCAGTTTTCAAAAATTCCATTTGCAGAAGTTTGCACACTCGTTTTAACTCTGTAGATAATAACATCGCAATGGCTGGAGCTCTATATAGATTAGTACTTTTGTCCAGTCCTGCTACTTCATCGATTCCTTTAATAATAAGTTATATGTGACATACATCGAGAACATCATAAAAATTCTGAATACTTGGATTAATCTGCTTTATTGCCAATATTAATCGCCCCAAGGCACGTATATTAGATCTTATTTGTGCATAGAGGTATGGCGTCGTATATTTTCGACATAAGTAGTTGCCATAGGTCACAACTGCTTCATAATACCTTATAGCATTAGACACATCGTCTTCATTTAAAAATGGTAACACTTTATTTTTCAAGTCATCAGAGCAGTTTCTGTGTACACTATTGCCAAGTTTTCTACATTCTGCTTGTATACTAACTCTGCCCTTTATTTTTTTAATTCCTGGCAGGCACTTGCGCACATGATACCTTAAACTAAATTTACTGTAATACCCCTTGCAATTGGGGCAGGGTACATTTTTTTCTCTTTCTGTTTTATATCCACTTGTTTTCCTGCAAACAATCATATTGTCATTTTCCGACTTCTTTTGAGTATTAAATATAAAATCGCTTTTTTTTAAGGTTATCCAGTAATAGTTTTCGATGAGTAGATTTTACAGGTAGTGCCAACAGTTCTCTAACTCTCTTTTTCGTGTTTATGAACACTAGCATAATGCCGATATATTTTATACACAAGCTTGTAACAACAGTAGCAGCAATGCCTCTGCTGTGAGCTTCTACAGAAAAAATCAAAATTATCTAATCAACATATTGAAATAATTGACAACTATTCAAGTGAAAAAATGAATAACAATTATTCTTATGCTAATGCACTGGACAGAAAATGTCCGCATATACAATATAGTGTGTACCAGGATAGGTGAAACGACTCTTGTACATGATAAAAAATGTTAGATTTGAAATATAGCCTTCTAGACTTAGTCTTGCTTGTTTTTTAAACAAAATGTGCCATGGTTTTAATTTAAAAAATCGAATAGGCCTTGGAAATTTCGAAAAATGTTATTTCTGCCACTGGTAAAGCTGCACATTTGTAATAGTTTATTACATAACAAGGGCTGTAAATAGCATTTTACATGCGACTTTTGAAATATTACGGCACGAGCTGCGTAGCAGCGAGTGATGTAATCAAAACGAGCGTGGAAAATGCTTTGCAGCCCGAGCTTTTGTACTATAGTTTTTCTACGTCCACAGAGAAAAAGATTTTTGAAATATCTAACATTCCATTTCTAATCTTTGACATTGACAGCGACATGACTGTTTGGCTGAAAGGTGAATGTCAAACTCTTTACTGTACCGTAGCAACCAATCAGGAGATACACATACGTAAAGACTCACTTTCCGCGCATGGATGCACAGATGTTGTGACTTATTTACATTGGTGGGCGTAGAAAAAATCTTTCTTGATAACAAACTACCTTTCTCTGAGACATGTAAAAAGGGTATAAAGAAAAATGTTCATAATGGGGAATTGAATAAGTATGCAATTTCAACATCCACATTCAACTTTGACTTTTTACCTTATTTCAGACTAAAAATCAAAGTAGGCCATGTGAAATTTTGCAAGTTTACTAAGTTCTTTGTTCTGAGCATTTTTTCATTGTAACGTTTTAACATATCTCATACAGAAAGGCAGTTTGTTTCAGATAAAAATGACTGAAATTTTTTTACACACTCACTTTCTGATTACGAAAAACTTTTCTTAATAAATCTTGTCGTATTTTTTACAAGAGTTCCACTTTATAAAAATTTTCGAAATTTCCAAGGTTTACCCGATTTTTCGAATCTAAAATTTTTTGTCAAACACCTACAAGAGTCATTTCACCTATCTGGGGACGCACTGTATATGTGATATTTTTTATATAATTTTCCTCATTGTGGGCTTTTGTACAGTGCCAACACATTTTAAGAACCATTTTAATGGCAATAACAGTTTTTTTGTAGTGATCTTTTATATCACCATCTGAGAAATATACTTGAATTACTGTTACATTGAAGAAGTTTACATACAATACACATTTCAAATGTATAGAGCTCCTCACTTAAAATTTTTTTATAAAAATAAATGCTAGTAGCAAATATATTCCAGGTAGGTATATATATTTTATATACCGGATAGCTCCAGGTGAGTGACCTATTAGATTATTTCAGAAACTAATTCGATTAAAATTTTTAAATTTGGCACACGAGTGTTTTCGGATATGCCCTTTTCAAATAAAATAATGACATTTCTGTAACATTTCCGGTTATATCATACGTGGGATTCAACCTTGTTGTTTCGAACGTAACGCCGTATTCCATTTTTGAAGAATATGAAATTTTAAGTAAAAAATATGTAGCGTACACTATACTTAAATTTAACATAACAACATTAATTTCGTTATTTAATATTGTTTAAAAAATTGGCATTTAACAAATTCTGTAAGAATCTCTATATTTTTTTTCGTATAACCGTTATGAATTTAATTTTTGGCATACCATGAAATCATACAATGTTGAACATTTCATAGAAGTAATAAAAGTTCTAAAACTCCTACATCAACTGTTCCATTTTTTTATTAGTTCACCAATTGCAATAGGCGTAAACTTTTCTATTCCATATGGAATATCCTATACTTTTTTTTATTTCAAGTTCTCCCAAATTAAATTCTTCTTTTTCCTGATATGGAAAAATATGCAGCGGGTATTTTATTGTGACAAGAATAAGAAATATTTGTCTTGGAGAAGTATTGTATCACTACCAGGGTAAACTTTTATATATTTCTGTTTTAAGGATTTTTGTTGTTTGAGTTTATGTAATCGTTTGTATGTACAGCATTTGCTAAATAAATGTGTATCTATCTATCTATCTATCTATCAACCTAAATATGTTGCCAAATTTCGTTTTTTTATTTGAAACCTTTTGGAAGAAACTAAAGAGAATTTTAAATTTATCTCAAAAAATAGAATTGTATTTTTGTGATGAAAACAATTTAAACCTGGCTCGAAATGTAAGCCTGTGATTGGTTTAATTTAAATATCATTTTCATAACATTCCATAACAGCCAGAGTTTGAAATTTTGAACCAGATTTAAAACGTTTTCATCGGAAAGAAATAGCTTAGATAAAAAATAACTTTATATTTGTGCACCCTTGAAAATAGTGGGGTAGGCAAAATTTTTATATTTCGGAGGTTTACGCTATACCTAATTACCTATATTACACTCTTATGTATCAAGAGAATCACTATATTTACCTGCTGGTACTACAACTGTATTGTCCAATATCACAATTTCATGTTGTAGTGCTTCACCTAAAATTTCATATTCATCTAAAGGGTTACCTGAAAAAACATGAAAATTTAAGCCATTACTTAGAATATATCTCAACTTACCAATTTGAAGTTCACCGAGTATCTCAATCTCCTCAATGATTATGTCTGAATTCTCTTCATCTCTTTTATCATCACATTCAGTTAAGCTCGCTTCGTTAGGATTTAAAATAACAAGTGGTAAATTATTTCTTATATTTTGAGCAATTTCTTCCAACACTTTTCGTATAGGATGCCTTGCAACTATTTTTGCATCATAGTACCACCCGTCACAATATTTAGCCCGAATGGAAATATTACTTTTCTTTTGCACTCTTTTAATCTCTTGAGAAGACACAACATGATAAACATCGTCCAATATGTACTGAACCAGTACATAATTACTTGCATTAGCCATTTTGTTATATGTTCAATCACCATTATTTAAAGGATGTACTAAAAATTAGAATTAATTAGATGCCTACCAATATTAAATTAATAATTATTATATTATGTATAAATTTCTACTTACAATTACAGTTGTACAGTTCTACTGACAATTACACCAATACTGCATAATTCCTATATTAAGATAATGGATTTAAGAGCATGATAAAAATTGGAAATTTTTTCCAGCTCTAGTAGTATATATACGAGTCAAATTTTGTTTTCTCATCGGTTTTTACCGCGCGATCCCGATTCGATAAGCCTCTCTTCTTCGCACTTAAAATTATTATATTGGACTATCTTTTTCTAGGGAATTGCGCATTGTCATAGGTGGGTTCCCAACAAAACTTTTTGCGTTTTGCTTTTTTGCTTTATGAAATTCTATTGGTGACACAAAATTAAAAGTGTATTGGCGGGTCCCGCGTTGCCAATAGAATTTCATAACGCAAAAAAGCAAAACGCAAAAAGTTTCGTTGAGATCTCGGCTTCGGACTCGAATGCATTATGCTAAGCGCACACTAAGATTTGTAAATACGCGATTATTCAGCCGCAAAGATGAAACGCTAACGTTTTAATGAATACGCATGGATTATGCGAAGAAATAATCCCTGCTACTAGAAAATTGAATCAGTCCTATTTTAGTTTATTTTATTGTTCAATTTTCATTTGCTGTTTCAACATTACTGGTGTAATTGTCCCAACAAATCAGCGGCGACAGGTGAAAATTAAAGTATTCATATTTTCGAAACGAAATATGGGGCCTTACACCATTATTTGAGAGATGATTTTTAGGCCTTCACAGGGGATCTTGTAGAAAACAAATTTCGAACAAAATTTGAAAAATATAGAATTAAAAATAGGAGTTACCGACTCTGGGATCTCGGAAAGAGTTGTATATATTTTTACAAATTATTTTTTTTATATTCTACTTGTAGGTAAATATAAGTGGGTGATTTTTAATTTTTTATAGCTTTATGAAATAAAAAAAATGGGATGTTACTATCAAATTAAAATTTAAATAGCTGTAACTTTACGAAAAAATAAGTTTTTAGGAAAAATCAAAAACAAAAAACTCCTACTATATTTATGGGTAAATTATGAAAAAAATATATTTTGTATAAATATATGCAACATATGCATATATATGCAATATATATATGCATAGAGTAAAATATAGTTATTCCAAAAATTTTGTAGAGAATTCTTTACAGTGTCATACGGCCTTTATGTAATCACATTCGTTTGCTCATATTCCGCGAGTGGTTATAGTTATTGTAGTTACCTTGAATAATGTCAAAAAATGGAAAAATTGACCTATATTCAAGCCCTCTGCCCTTGACTTGCCAACCTCATCAATAAAAACACCACATGTTAATTTGATTTACTTATCGACGTGCATGTTATTTTTTGAAAAAAATTAAAAGTTTGACAAAAATCGATTTACAAATATCTTCTAGAAAAGTGCCACCTAGTATGCAAAAGCAAAATTATATTTGAGGAACGCACAATTTAATAAAAATGTAACGAGAATTCTTCCTATGCGTTGTCATCTGGTGGACAAATCCTAAAGCTCAATTGGTTGTCTCAACTTGTAACTATTAAATGCATAAACAAGTGCTCTGCCCATATGAGTAATTAAATATTTAGTTTTATGGATCTATCAGACAACAATATACTAGAGATGAAACGGATATCCGGTAACTATCCGGTATCCGGCCTATTTGGACTTAATTTACTATCCGGCCGGATACCGGATAGTAGCTTAATATCCGGCAGGATACCGGATATTCAAAAATTGCGACACAATTCCCTAAAATCAACTTTAATACATAAATAATAAAAGAAACAATTTGTGAGGTAAATAATAAGAAAATGGATTATAATTATGATGGCTTTTATTTAAAGCTGAAATTTACAAAAAGTCACAATGACCAAAAAAAGAACCATCCAAAAAACTAAAATACTAAAATTACCTTAATTTTAATATTCAAAATTAACAAGTGGTAAATTATGGTGAATAAATACCAAATTTTCAGAGTTTGCAGGCAACAGGCGATAGTAGGTAATGCGTCGGTTGAGACCACCCCCACTCCTCCTCCTTTTCCCTTCCCCCTCCCCTCCCCCGCCAGCCAATCAGAGCGCAGCATTTTTGGCGGGAAAATGGCGGGAAATTCAAAATGTGGTCGCCTAGGTCTTTGACCCCACATAGGGCTTTGCCCCTAGGACCCCCACCTAAGGCTTTGCCCCCTAGGGTCCCCATGCAGGTATCCCCACGTAGGTTGCCTTCCGAGCGTGGGGCTTCGCCGCACCTAGGACTTTGCCCCCTGGGGCCCCCACGCAGGTCACCCACGCCGTCCACGTAGGTCACCCCATGTCGGGGATACGCTGTCGCGTGTACCCTCAACGTAGGTATGCCGGAGTTAGGCTCCCGCGAGGAGCTTCGCCCCAGGGCCCCACGCTTCGGTGTTGGAGCGCAGCAAACGCTTATCAATAGCAGTAGTACTTGGCGTTATCAGTAGAAAAAATTTCAAGACCATCTAAAATCTCGTCTTGTAATTAAAAAAACCGGTATCAGCGCCCCCAAGCTAAAGGTGCCAAAATCCCATGCTTTTTCTTATGAAGGTTCATCCTGGTCATTTTTGACCAATTTTTCCCCCTCCACTCCATTTTTTCCCAACTTCCCCGGCCAATTAGAGAACAGGGCGGGAAATTTGAATGTAGCACCCCCGCATCCCGCAGTCCCCCACGTAGGTCTTTGCCCCCCAGAGTCCTCCACGTAGGTATGTGGCCTAGGGCTTCGCCCCTAGCCCAGACCAATGCCATCTAAGGTCCCATGTATGTCTTTATCCCACATAGGTAGGCCTAGGGCTTCGCCCTCCCAGTCACGGGTCCCCAATATAGGACTCTGCACCCCCGCTAGGGCTCTGCCGCCGTCGTCATGGGCCCCATTAAGCGGGTGCCAGAGCAGCAGCGATTTCAATTTTAATTATTTTCCCCCATTTGCAAAGTAGTTCAGAACGCGGACGAGCGCTTATCAGTAGATGGCGTAGCAAGTGGATCGCGCGGACATTGTCAATATAACAGGCTAATAACATCATCTAAGAAAAAATATACTCCAAGATAATTACTCAATACTTACTGGAATAATTCTATGCTATTATAAATGTATGAGTTAAATATAAACTAACTAGAGTAGCTACATGTGTTAAATGCTTTGTAACTTCTTAATACCGCCGTACCATGTTAAAGCCCATGTGAGTAGGATGACACTGTATAGTACGCTGCGTAGCTACTCATTATTTTAATTACTTTTATTTTATCAGCAATTAAATGGATATTAGTGAGTCGTTATAAATTCATTAAAATATACTTCAAGATCACCCGGTGGTCTGGTGGCTTCTGTACTCGCACAACTACAAATAATATTAGTGTTATCAAAAACACATTAGTGGAATATTACATTCAAAACCGTCTGACGTTTATCGTTCGAGGGTCACACGGTGTCAACGCGTTAATCTTAAACTCTTTAAGAAGAAATCCTATTAAAAACCATTAAAAGCATTAATCTTAAACTCTTTACGAAGAAATCCTATTAAAAATCATTTAAAGCATTAATATAAACTCTTTACGAAAAAA